>NC_083337.1:168459870-168722550 GCF_019175385.1 Lycium barbarum
TAAAAAATAAAGATAACCAAATCCACATTCAGCTGTCGTTAACTCATAATAGACCAACCAACTAATGATGCCGCTAATGTTCTTTTAATAACATTGGTGTCCAAGCTAGCTAACAGACACCTTGAGTAAACCAACAATACCTGTACCTCCAACCAGTACATGTTTCTTATGACTTCGTCCACCAAAGCATAGACCAATGGGAACAACTAGCCTAGTACACCTCGACTGAGATTTGAGTCTTGGTTCCCAAGGTCGTTACTCAAGCTATTTGAATCCCACTTATGTTATAAAACAACAACATCCCAGTGTAATCCCACAAGTGGGGTGCAGACCTTACCCCTGCCTTGTGAAGGTAGAGAGGCTGTTTTCGATATACCCTACGCTCAAAGAATGATGAAAAAGAAGGCAGTAGGCAACAAGCAGAAACAACAGCAAGACAATAATCTAAGAAATCTAAGAATACAATATTCCAGGCGAAAGAAACATCAGGTAGTAATAGAAATCTAAGCATACGAAAATACACAAATAATACTAATACTCCGGGATGGAAAAGAAAATATGCCCTCCTACCTACTAGCTTTCTACCCTAATTCTCGACCTCTACACCCTCCTATATCAAGGGTCATGTCCTCTATAAGCTGAGGTTGTGCCATGTCCTGCCTAATCAACTTATGTTATAAAAACAAAGATTTAAACCATGTAATTATGGCAGTACAGAAACAGCAAATAGGTTCAGCAAATTACTAAATCGGACAGGTTCTAATCTTTGCAGCATTAGCCTAACAAAAGCAGCACAAAACATCACAAATTCAATCACAATGACCTAACTATTGATCTGTAGCTATCAAAACTAGCACATAAGCTAAACAGCCATAAAATAATAAAAAGTGAAACGCAAAAAAAAAAAAAAAAAAAAAAAAAAAAAAAACGACATACCAGCACTGCATGATGTGGGAGGATCCTTCTGTAGATCCTTAAGCTCCTTCAATATACGCTTTGACGCCATAAATTAACACGTATACCTTCAAATCCAAGCCCTAACACATACAAAATACAAAACTTTCCATCAAAATCCACAGATCTCCAAATTCAAGTAAGAAAATAATGCTTACAAACACAGATTAGCGTAACAGAGATTAGAATCAAATAATAAAAAGAAAAATTACGAGATCTAATGGATTGTTCATGCGAAAAATCCTAGATCTTCTTTTATTCACCAAAAAGAAATTATATATTATTTATAAACATTAATATGCATGTAGATTTGGAAAAGTACCTTAAAGGTGGAGATGATTGATTGAATTTAGTTGAAACGGTGATTTGCAGAGCTTGGTTAGGTTTTAAGCTAACGTACAAATATTATTCGTACGTTACTTATTAGAATGCTATTCGTATTTATGTTTTGGTTAAGAGTGGGTCCAGGTGAAGGTTCTAGACTCATCTTTTGGAGTCATAATGTGCACATACGTTGTTGTTTTGAGTCTCAGCCAGCTTGTCAAATTATTTAATGTTTAGCCACAATTTATAGCACGTTTATCCAAGCTTATTTTTCCTCAAGTATTAATTTTTTTCTAATAAATGCTTCTTTTAAAAAAGTGAGTTAGTTCAGTTTTTTTTTGGAGAAAATAAGTGATTTTGAAGAGTTTTTTTAGCTTCTGTCTAAAAATATTTTTGAGAAAAATACACTTAGAAACACTTTTTTAAAGTTTGATTAAACATTACTTGCTGCTCAAAAGTATTTTTAAAATTAATTAATCATACAAACGGCTAATCAAAAGTACTTTTTTTGAAAAAAAAAACTTTTGAGAGAAGTATTTTTTTTGAAAAAAAAACTTTTGAGAAAAGTACTTTTCAAAATAAACTAATTTTAAAAATTTGGTCAAACATGTTATTAGTTTTTCAGGTCAATACATCAAGACACTATGCGTCCGTTTGGACTGGCAGATGGTTTTTGACTTATAAGCCAAAAGCTTCTAACTTATAGCTTTTGGCTTATTTTTCTTGTTTTAGCTTTAAATCTTTTTTATTTATTTTACTCAAACACTATAAAAATGCCAAGAAGCTATTTTGGGTTAAAAGTACCTAAAATAAGCCATCCAAACAGGCTCATGTCTTGAAGTTGTTGTTTAGTTCAAAAGTTTAGGACATTGTGTCCTAAAGTTCAATTTGCAGTTCCAAAACTACAAGACATTGTGTCCATTTGCGGTTCAAATACAAGACGTTGTGTCTTTAACTTTTAACTTTTTTAGTTTAAAATTTTCAAGATATTAGGTCTCAAATTTAGTTTTTCCCGTTCAAACATTGTATGCCAAGTCGTATGCCCACTATACCGACTTTGCCAACACTGCTTCGCCCATGCCTTTGTCGTGCCTTAGGGCCTAGGTCTTTTCCGCTTTCGTGTTGCTTTGCCCACATGTTTTTGACCCATGATAAGGAGCAACACGTCAAATCCTTTGCCACAGCCTTACAGAAAGTGGACATACAGAAAGAAGGGCTCGTTTGGTTGAGAAACAACTTATTCCGGGATTTAATTATTCCACTCTCAATGAGAGATAAAATAAGGCTACAATCCCGGGATAATTAATCCTGAGATTAGTTATTCCGAATTTTTATTCCAATCAAAATTTGGGATAAGAAGACACTAAAATTTTATCCTGGGTAGTGTTTGCTTATCCTTCACACCAAACAACCCCTAATATTACTAATGGACACGAATCAGGAATGAGGAATGAGAATAATGAAAGTTAAGCCAAAGTATACTATAGTTTTCTGTTGATCAGTGATAGAAATGTCGCACCTTTTTTACATATAAAAGACACGGCAGTATAGATATACATGTGTTTGGTACGAAGGAAAATATTTTTCAAAATAAATGGACCATCGGAGATAAATGCAGGCAAAGAAGGCCGTTTGAAATATTACTTTTGGTGTTTGATTGCCAAAAAATGACTTATTTGCGTACCAAACACACCCAACGGAATTATTTGGACATATTCCAAAAATTTGGTTCTTTTCAAGTGATCCTTGATAAAACGACCATCAATCATGACGAGAGTTTTTAAATCAAAAAAGGAGGAATTTTAACTTGGTCTACATGAGGAAAACAAATCAACAAATCCACACTTTCATTAGATACACTTGTCAATAGGATTGAATTAGAATGTATATTGTCCTGGGTAATAAAATCAAATGAATTTCTCAGCACTTACAAATTGTAAGCCAGAAATTGAAGGAATCAAGGGATCTGCACATTTGAGTCCTAGGATCTACTCTCTGAAGATTGCCTGTTTTCAGAGTTAGATTGCCTGACCTCTTCAATCATTCTAACAACTTCCTCCATGTTGGGTCGCATATCGGCAACCCTTGCAACACATGCCATGCCAATTTGCAGCATCTGTACCATCTCCTCTTCAATGTTTTGAAATCTCATCAAATCGACGTCAAAAACCTCTGATGTCCATTCCTCCCTGACAACTGATTGGACCCACCTAGGAAGGTCGACCATGTCATCACGCCCCGGTGATTGCATTGGCTGCTTTCCAGTAAGCATCTCAAGTAGTAAGACACCGAAGCTGTAAACATCTGATTTATGACTATGCTTTCTGGTTTCTATCACCTCAGGAGCTCGGTACCCTGGATAACGAGATGGAGCTGCAGGGAAGTTCATTATAGTGGCTAAACCAAAATCTGAGACACAAGCTTCCAGATCTTGCTTGAGTAGGACGTTCGAGGACTTTATATTTCCATGAGTAAATTTTGGACCACCCATTGAATGGATGTGCGCAATCCCCTTTGCTGCTTCAAGAGATATTTTAACTCTCGACTCCCAGTCCAGTGGAGTTCTTCCAGAAGCCCTGCTTCCTATAATGACAGTTGAGCTTGACACGGATTAGAGAACAGAAATATCAGTATACTTTACACTGATAAGTTTATGAACGGGATGAGTTCATTTCTCATGTAATCTTCCAGGACAGTTATTAGGTATATCATGTATGAAGAGTTCCAGCGCTAGCAGCTTTCCAGTTAGAAAAGCAGCAAGATAGGGCGAGTGAAACTAAACCTTCCACGGAGCAGAGTTAGGTAAAAGAAAGCTGGTAAATGTCAATACGTTGCTATTGAAATAATAGATACAGAATCACAAAAGAGCAGTTTATATTCATATAATAGACTTAGAAAGATCAAAACTGATGCATATATTCTGAATATGACTTTTTCTTCACATAGCTACAAGAAAGAATGCTCTTTTTCGCACAAGTTTAAGAATTCAACCTGAAATTGTTGAAACTTGTTTAATAATTTTTAGGACATTACTTCAGTGGCAGTTTGTATTTGTGTTAGGAGTTTACTATTAGTCATTCAATGACAAAGGACGTATCAAGTTGCTCCACCAAACACCAGAAATAAAGAAAGGAAATGATGATGAGAGCATATGATGCCTTACCATGCAAGAGCATTGACAAGCTGCCCATTGAGAAATAACCATACACAAGTAGCTTCTCATCCTTGGAGTAATAATAAGCACGTAAAGGAACAACATTCGGATGCTGTCCAACTCTACCAATAATTTCCATCTGCTGTTCAAAGTCTTTCTTCCCTACAATGACTTCTTTTAATCTTTTAACCACCACTGTCGTTGACTCCTCCAAAATAGCCTTATAAGCAGTTCCAAAACTCCCTTTTCCCAGTACTTCAGCTGAGGCCCTCAATAGGTCCTCGAGATCGAAATTGTAAGAGACCCCTTCAAAGAAAACCAGCTTATTTTTGTCAGGTTCTTGAACCCCACTACCAAACTCTTCCCTCGGCTTTTCACTCCTTCCTCCACTCGAAGATTTCCCTTTCAGCGCACCTCTCCTTTCACCCCTTTTCCTTTTCAGGCAGCAAAAAACCAGGATCAGAACTAGCAGCAAGACCAGCACAGCCCCTCCAGCAGCAATAGCGATGATATATCCTAGTTTAAGTTTCTTCTTTGAGCTTTTTTCGTGAGTGTTTGGGGAAGGTGCAGGTGGGGAAGGGGAAGCGGATGGTGGTAAAACAGGGGAACAAGGATTTAAGGGTAGTCCACACAAGAATGAGTTCCCCGCAAAGGAAGAATTTGGAAACTTTTGGAGGGATAATGGAATAGAACCATTAAGATTGTTGTGGCTTAAATTTAAATGTCTTAGCTTTGGAAGAGTAATATTGGGTATGGGTCCAGAAAGCAAGTTATTCTGGAGGCTTAAACCAGTTAGCTGAGACAAATTCTGAATTGTTCCAGGAATCTTACCAGTGAAGAAATTATGAGAAAGGTCCAAAACATTCAGTTTATTTGAAAAAGAAGCAGGAATAGGTCCAGATAAGTTATTGTTCTGTACGAATAGGAACTGGAGAGAAGGAAGTGAAGTGATAGAAGATGGAAGGTTTCCGCTGAGACGATTGGATCGAAGGCTGATAATCCTTAAGGTATCCATCTTCCCAAAAGTATTTTCTGGAAGTGGACCAATGAGTCCGACTCCTGGAAGTCGTACAGCCAAAACATCGGCCCCATCATTACTACAAGTAATGCCTACCCAAGATGAGCAGATAGGAGTGGCTGGACTCCAGTTGATCTTCCTGCCATGCGGGACTGCCGCAGCAAAGTCAAGAAGGGCTTGTTTGTCCGAGTTTAGATCACCAAGGCACAGAGGAAGAAGAGTTGCTACAACAAAAAGATAATGTAGCAGTTGATTGGTGTGGTAAATTCTCATGAGGAAACCTTCAACTGATTGAAAGCCACTATAATGTCAGTATTGTGATTGTCCTGGGATGATACAGTAGACAAACAACTTGTGAGCCAAACAAACATCAAATGAGAGAAAGGGAGGATAGGAAAAAAAAAAAAAAAATTAAAGCAAGCATCTATGCATTCAAAGTTAATAAAATTCCCTCAAGAAAGATGTTTGGAGATGCAGTTCTGCACCAATTTTATGAACTAAAACTAGATGATTTTTTATGGATGCCAAATAACAATTAATCTATGCTCAACTAATGTTTCTCTTTGCACATACGTTCCAAAATCACTTAGCAATGAACTACACTAGGATTATTCCTTATGAATGCCAAACAGTAATTGTTCTATGTTTAACTAATTTTTCACCATCTGCAGAAGAAGATACGTAAAACTAGTCATGTTTTCATGGAACCCAAAAAAAAAAAAGACGGTCAAATAATATGATGAAAGCTCTGCTGACTTTGTTAAAAATCTTTTCCACCATACTAACAACAAATAATTAATTCAAAAGCTATTCAATCTCATATTCACTCAGCTGAGAAGATCCATGAAACAAATTTCAAGCATAAACACAGAAATGATGCAGTATCTTCAAATATTACCTATAGAGAAACATGTATGGTTGAACTACTTAAACGATAAATCAACATTATCTGACTGAGCCAACCAAAAAAAAAATGACTCAGTCTTTGTGAAGATTAACAATCAAACTGAAAACTAGGATCAGATGATAAACTACAGGAGAAAAAGATTTTTAGATTTAACAAACTGGAAAGATTGAGATGAAGGAAAATCTAAGCATGGCAACGAGGTTCAACACAAAAACAATAGTCTCTTTTTGCTTTACAAGAAATAAGCAAAATGCAAAAGGGAATTGGGAAAGCAAAACCATAATAATTGCCACATCACTTTCTAAGCCATAAAATAACCTAATGCTTATTGTACAAGGAAGTGGGCAAAAAAGTTACAGATGGACGAATGATTACACCAAAAGAAGAAAAAGACGCTGTGAGACACTGTACCATGAACAATATTAAATAGCTCAAACAGCAGTATTAAAATGATTAGAAAAGCATATAGTAGGAGAACAAACATTCGCAGAAAATCTTTGGTTCACAAGTATTCTATTTTCGATTTCATAAATGAACAGTCTTGAAGTAGAAGAGCAAGAGCTAAGATATAAAAATAGCTAGCACCTAAGTAGTCTAACTTGATAGGATCTAGCAAAGGGAAGGAGAATAACCTGGGACTAGATAATGCTTATTCTTCTCTCAAGCAAACTACTAAAAACAGTGGTATTTCCTTTTTCTTTCTTTCTTTTTTTTTTTTGGGGGGGGGGGGGGGGGGAGGTGTACCAAATATACCAATTACCACATTCAAAATTCTTCTCTCAAGCAAATGTCAAAGAGAGTTAGGTTAGTTGGAGTTATTGAACAACCCCAAGTCTTATCAGGTGCAAAGTAATAGGGAATCCTAAGCTTTCATTAGACAAATATAATTAGTTACTCCAATGATACAGTTCAGAAGGACCAACAACATTTTTACTTTTTAGTTTCTCAATTCTTTACATTTTCACAGTGTCAAACAAGCAAACAGTAAAGACTGAAGAACCATCTCAAGAAGAATGATTAATTTCATATGGGTTTAATCTATTAATTATTTTTTTGGAATAAAACTTAAAAGATACAATTACTTATTAGAAAACCTTTAAGAATCGTAGTAAAAAAAAAAATGACTGTTCAATCTAACAATGTCAAACAAATGGGAGTCGAAGGAACAAATAGATCTGCCACCAAAATTAGCAAAAACAAAAATAAAAAATCGAGCTGAACAAAAAATTACCTCGAAAAAATGAAAATTCAAGAAACCCCTTCAAGTTTAGGAGAAATGCTTAGATTCTGAGTTCAAAATAACAGTACCCATGAACCTTCAAATCAAATTCATCCACTGATTTGCAAACCCAATTACAGTAACCACATTTTTCTCAAAATGGAAAGTCCACATATCGCAAACCTGACCCTTTTTGCTTAAGCTGAAGGGAGTAAATATTGGATCTATGTTAATGGATAGAAAGAAAAAAGTGTAATGGAGAATGTGGAGAAGCAAATTGAATGAGTACGTTAGTGCAAACTGAAGAGTGTGAGGTGTATAACAGCTAAGGTAGCATAGATGTAATAAATTCGTCAGATTTGTTAATGTTGTGGAGTAATAACAGAATAATTGTCTGCAGAGTCTGCACTAATAAACATTAGAATACTTCTATTTATATGTCCGAAAGACTCGAACAATCAGCAAGTGAAAGTCGCTGATTCTTTTGTACCAAATATTGCTTACGTAACTAATACTTGTGGGGTCAACCATTTCTTTTTTAATTTTAGATTAATTAATTTATTATTATATTATACGTTTCTTTATGAAAGACTTGCAATTTTTTATATAATTTTATTTTAGTGGATTATTGAAGCTGTCAAGATAAAATAATGTGTCTACGGATCTAAAATGCAAACGTTATAAGTGATCTTTATGCCATTTTGAAAATATTTTATAAAATTGGAACGATAGAGAAACTATATAAATTTTAAATTAAGCTTAAACCGCATTGCGGATAGCCGGTCACCGTGCTTCCCTCTCTTTTTTTTTTTTTAAGTCTTTTATTATGTAGTTTGAGCAATAATTTATATATACTATAAAAAAAAAATAGAACATATCTCTAATGTTACATATACGAGAGGTGATTTGCTCCATTTCAATTACCAAAAACAAAAGCTACTTGGGAAGTTATAGAGGAAAAAGAAAAAGATTGCGTATGAAAACTCTGAAGTGAAGTGGCACTTGTGAAAGACAGTTGCAGTTCACCCAAGAAGGATAGGTTTGGCAATTACTCCCTTTTAATGAAATAATTTTTTCACCTTTAATATTGATCCATATTAATTTATTATCACATTAAAAAGTGAACTGAGGTGAGACCGTACACTAACAACTATGGTTAAATTAGGGGAGATTTGGTTTTACTTTTCGTTATAAATATTAGTTCAATTATATGACCTTTTTCATAACAAATCAGTAAAACTAATACAGGATGTGAATAAAAATTGTAAGGTTATTCTCTCTTTTCAAATTATATGTAGACATAAGAGATTATTTTCTTTAAAATTAAAAAGACACATATAAAAGATATATGTTATACATTTATTCATTTAAATTATCATATTAAGTTTTTTTCCTTTTTTTTTATTCCTTTCCTTAAACCACATTTGTACCCCACCTATCTTTTTCTCTCTCCAATTGTGTCTTTTATTTTATCTTTCCTTTGAGCTTGTCACTGGTAGACCTGACTATCTTTATTGTTTGACAACTAACATTTCATTTTGACCCAACATGATTGTCTTTTGGTTAATACTTTTAGGTTTCTCTTAGACAAACTAGCTTATTTTACTAGTCATGCTTGAAAAACAAAGTGCCCAAAAAGAATAAGAAAGAAAGAACTGGTCCATAAGAAAAAATACAAAAAGCACATGGTCCCCTACAAAGCATATGAAATTGACAAGGTATGTTAATCATATTCACATGGCTGTTGGGGGAGAAGTTAAGACTTTAAGGGTTAATTTCGTAGGAGTGTACAACGTGCAACTGTCAAATTGATGAATTCGTTTACAGCTACTGCTAACAATTTAGGGTATTCTTGGCATGTGTTGTTTGATATAGACGTTAATTTTTCACTAAAAGAAGAAGACGATGAATTTGCTGTTACGTGAAAACAAGAAAAGAAAAAAAGGAAACCTACAACGATAAAGGTAGGAACTAGGAGAGTCCGGAACCAAAATAACCCAAAAAAAAAAAAAAAGGTATGAACCAAAATACCCCAAGAAAAAAAATAAGTACAAAATTACCTTTAACGCATGATTTTCATGCGATAAAGGTATGTCTTATTTTTTTTCTTCTTTCATTCTTTCTATCTTTCTTCCTTCCTTCCTTCCTTCCTTTCTTTCACACTTTTTTACATACTTTAGTTATAGATTAATCATGCTTCGAGACTCCAAAACTTGAATATTTTATATAGAACCATATTTATTTTTGTGCGATTAATAAGGTAGGCTCAACACATCGAGGATACACAAAACTTCGGATTGCCGTTTTAGTGGTTGAAAAGTGCTCGAAGTCCATTTTTGTTTGAAGACTTGTTGTCATTAGCTTTAAGTTATTTATGTTTTAGGGTTTCGTGTTATTTTTATATTAATGCGTAACTTTATTTTTAGTGATCATAACTTTAATTTTATAATCAATTAACAAAATATCAATTCATGATCAATTATTTATCTGTAAATTTTTTTTTTGCGTTATACCCTTCAACCCCCAACTAATTGGAGTCCGCTATTTAAATAACCCAAAAAGTGGATTTTGGTACCAAAATAACCCATTAAAAAACCTTTTGCGCACTAATTTATTTGTAAGTTGGTGAAATTTTAAATGGTCATAACTTTGCGCTCGGATGTCCATTTGATGCGATTTTTTTTTTATTTTGGGTATTTTTTCGAGATCTATGCGTCTAAACTGCCGAAAGGTTGTTCGCCCGCCCCGAATTTTCCAAAAACATCCATTGTCCCATTCAATTTCAATTTTCCCCCAAATTCGTGCGCAATTTTCATTTATTTCTTTTTTAAATCTAATGGCGAAAAATATATTTCAATTCCATAATCCCGTGATAATGATGTTTTCAATGTCAATTTCAAGGTTCCAAATTCAATTTAAGAAAACAATTAGATAGCATTAGTGAACATACAAAATAATAAAAAGTGTCTACATTGTTACTTTAACCAACTTGGCTTGGTGGTAAAGTCTTTGGCTTTTGACTTTTTTTTATCTCATCCACCGGGGATCAAACCTCGGCGGGAGCATTGAGAAGATATTATTAGTAAAAAAATGAACTAATTTATTTAATGATTAACATGCGATAATCAAGTAATTAACATGGGAAAAACAATTTCAGAAATAAATATATTAACAATGAAATAATTAACAATGCCATAATAACAAATAATTTACGGAGATCCATGGAGGTGTCGTATTTGTAAATACTAAATTATTCTTTATTCTTGAAATTAACTAAAAAAAATTCTCTAATTAGAACTTACTTAACTAGGATAAGTTATGGAGGATTTAATTAGTTATTTTGAATAATCCATGATATTGTATTGTTGATTATAATTTACTTAACTCATGCAGTTAAAGTAATAACGAACAAAATTTTATATTAACTAACTAATCCTTCGTCAAAAAATTATGTTAACTAACTAATCCTTTTCGGAAATTCTGTTAATGTTAGCTTATCGTTTGTTATTCAGGATTTAGTTTATCGTTCGTTATTCGGAATTTAGTTTATTATTCGTTATTCGGGATTTAGCTTATTGTTCGTTATTCGTTAATGGATTATTTTGGTACCCAAACCCACTTTTGAAGTTATATAAGTTGCAGACTTCAATTAGTTGGGCGTTGAAAGGTATAACGCAAAAAAAAAAATACACAGAAATAATTGATTATGAATTAATATTTTGTTAATTGATTATGGATTATTAATTTGTTAATTTTTTATTTATTGTTAATTTATTTATTTGTGAATCACTAAAAATAAAGTTACGCATTAATATAAAAATAACACGAAACCCTAAAACATAAAAAACTTAAAGCTAATGACAACAAGTTTTCAAACAAAAATGGACTTCGAGCACTTTTCAACCACTAAAACGACAATCCGAAGTTTTGTGTATCCTCGATGTGTTGAGCCTACCTTATTAATCGCACAAAAATAAATAGGGTTCTATATAAAATATTCAAGTTTTGGAGTCTCGAAGCATGATTAATCTATGGCTAAAGTATGTAAAAAAATGTGAAAGGAAGGAAGGAAGAAAGAATGAAAGAAAAAAAAAATAAGACATACCTTTAACGCATGAAAATCATGCATTAAAGGACCTAACGGGTCTGTCTCCGTTAAGTCCTTTAACGCATGATTTTCATGCGTTAAAGGTACTTTTGTACCTCTTTTTTTCCTGGGGTATTTTGGTTCATGCCCTTTTTTTGGGGGTTATTTTGGTTCCGGACCCGGAACTAGTACGCATGATGCTCCACTTCTGATAATCAGTTCATCTTTCACGTGTGTGTTAAACTAGTTACTATGAATATACGGAAAATGGGCAAATATACCCATGTACTATGAGAAAAGGTTTAAATACACCCTCATTATCTCTGCGTGGACATCCGATCCTACGTGACACTGACATTTAATAAGGCGAATGCCACCTCAGTGCCCCTAATCCATTTTACCCATTTTGACTTTGAAAAGCAAGTTTTTTTCAAATTGGTTGGTGTTTCTTGGTAAAACTAGCTTCTACCACCTCTTGGAGCATTAGGTTATTTATTCATTAATGATGTAACTTCTCATGTTTTCCGGTTTTAATTTGTTTTTGTTCCTACAACTAAACAATCTATATAAATACCGGAGAACTTGGTACCCTGCCACATTAACACTGCATGAACCCGAAGAGATGATAGACAAGCCTAATTTTAGTGGCTTTTAAGTTCTAATCTAGCAAACAGATGAAAGAAAAAACTTAACATTGTACTCTCCATTGGAGTTACTATTACTAGACTAGATTCCGTTTGGTAGCATACAGTTCGTCCGCTAGATTGCTTTTGGCAGTATACAGTTCGTCCAAATACACAATTGAACTTCTTTGTGTGGAACGAACAGAAGGAAAAAAGCATATTTTCCACCTTTAACCAAATTCCTGATAAGATGTGCAAGTCCAAATAAATGAATGGGATGAAGGACTTGAGTGTCCAGAATAAATGTCTTTGTAAATGGCTGTCTTTGAGAGAAAAATTTCCTGAAGAATCTTTTGATCCCTGCAGACTGCAGTTTACAAGGACCTTTCTTTGCTGAATGTAAAAATTAAAATGGATGGACTGTAAGGGCTCGTTTGGTATGATGGATAAGCAAAAATAGTCTTGGGATAAAAATTTAGTGCCGCCTTATCCCGTGTTTGGTTGAAATAAAAACTCGGGATAACTAATCCCGGGATTATAGTGTTTTTTTATCCCACATTGAGGGTGGAATAACAATCCCAGGATAACTAATTCCGGGATAACTTGTTTTCTAACCAAACGAGCCCTAAGGTTTACATTTGCAAGATTGGGAAGAAGGAAAGCACTCTACTTTGGTATTGACAAGCAAGGATGAGAAATTCTGTATGAAATCTCAACTTCACAAGCAAATAGTTAGACCAGAGAATATATACATAGGGTGGTCAGCGAAATGTAAGATGGCATAGACAATAAGACATGTTTGCAAAGTGAAGTTACAAATAAACATGCAAGGGAATCAAATTAGACAGTCAAGTGAACACAATTAAATAAACATGTAAAATAGGGATTCCAGCAAAATCCGCATTGTCATGCTATCTCAAAACCATTTTACTATGTTAACAAGCACATTTGAGAACATCTTTTGGAAGCATTCCACATGAGTAAACAAATGTGAGTTAGAAGACAGCCATGGTTTAATTTTATCTAGCAGATTAATACATGCAGTACTACTTGAACATAAAATTGTCATAGTACTAACCAACCAGGTTTATCTACTATCATGCTATCAAGATCCAGATTGTGAGTTGTGACCATGGAGGGCAGAAATAGAAGATACAATGCTAAGACACTTGTGCTAATTTAAACAGTGACGAGTCAAATGCATATTTTAGGGACACACGACATTAGTAAACACGATGTCAACAAAGGGACAACAACAATGATAACAGTTCAAAGATTGTCAAGCTTAATGCACGTACCTCTTCTACCAAATTTGTCATTTCATATGCACAATTGATATTATGTGAGACAATTAATCAGAGTAATGTAGGCACACCTTTAGCATTAGATATTGCTATAACAACAGAACCAGACCTGGTATGGATAAAGTAAAAATGAAGATGGAATTATTAAGCCCCTACCAGAAACAGTTTGGGTTGGTTTGGACTTTGGAGGACGAAAATTCTCCACTTAAGGGATATGTATAAAACGGAACAGTGATGAGGAATGAACAATCCACACGCTAATTCTGAGAGTTATGGACTCCAATATACCTTTTTAAAAATATTTTACCCTGAGATGAGCAGTTAAGAAATAAAAATCTTTTAACTCTGCTATGGGATGGACAATTCAGGACCCGTTTCATGAGAATTATTCACTTTTTACTTTTTTTCGCCATGAAAATCCAAATCCAACTTGAAGTTTGGATTCCAAATTTGAAAACAGCTTACAACATGTTTACCAGCTCTATCTTCATAATTCCAAATAAAGTGAAAAATCCTTGGAATCTATGGCCAAACGCCTACTCTGTGTACTCTTTAACATATAAATGAAAATATGCACTGGTAACTTAGCTAACTTATCTTATTTGACAACTCTTCAATTTCAAGATCCCACATGACATGTGTAAGTAAGACGACAAGATTAAAGGGTATTTTGGTACATTATACATATCTTTAATTTTACACCAAACTAAAACAAACAAATTGAAACGGGGTCTCAAGATCCTCCATTTAAGAAGAGAATATCATTACAATACATTTATCAATCAAAATTTTCCAATAGAAACTCAAAATTCAATACCTAAAACATTCTATAACTCCAAAAACAATAAAATTAAAGCATCTCAGCGCGAGCAGTAACAGCTCTAAGCTTAGAATAAACCTTACCAGCAGGTGAACCCATAATGAGACTACAAAGTGAATCTCTAGCAATCTTAATATTCAAAAAAGATCCCAATATATGTATCTTCGAATCCGCAATTACAATCCTAGTCTTTGTAGCATTCTCTATAGCAAATTTTGTCTTTCCACCTTTACCCGATAATCTCCCAATAGCCCTAGATAAATGCTCACCACGTAAAGTCTTAACATCCTTAATCTCAAATGAATCAACATATAATTCATCTAAACGTAACAAAGCAACAGCATCACATACATCAAACCCCAACATAAAAGCGTGTACGAAATCAGCACATTTTTGTAAGTTGCTTATGTCGGGTGTGTCGGGTCGGGTTTTTAGTTCGACCCGACGTTTTTTGAGGTTCATACGGATGTCGATTTTCATTTGTTCGTAGATTGGGTTGTAGATTTCGAGCCATGTTTTTTTTAAGGGAGTGTAACGGTGCTGTGGGACTGTTACTTTGCGGAATTGGATGTGACCGTCGGATATTTCGTGGGCTTTTAAGGGTTGGAAATTGGGTTTTGTTGGTAGGGTTTGTGGTGGATTTACGGCCGTTGGATTGTCGATATCCATGGCGGCACAGGGATGGGGAAGGTGAGGCAGAGGAGTAGTAGGGTTTTAAAGAGAGGTTTTCGTAAAGGTGTGAAGGTACAATATATTCATGTTAAATTGTTAATTGAGGAGTATTATATGGGCCGGATTTTGGACCCAATTTTTAGGTCTGGCTAATGGCTAGTCAAGAGGCCCATACTTCAGTGGCTGATTTAAAGGTAATCCTTTTATTCATTTAGATTAAATACAATCAATAACATTTCTAAAACAGTGTCTTTTAGTCTGATATTTTTTTGCTGCTTAAGCGAAATGTTGTTATATAAAACATATAAATAATATGACACAACATGAAAGATCGGTTATAGAGTGGTCTCATGACTGTATAACTCTGGTTGACAAAGATTACACTATCGTCTAATGTTTACAAAATTTTAAATCGCAATCTAATATTTTCTCATAAGTTTTTCAGTTTATTCAAAAATATTTTTAACCGGAGTCTAAAAGGTCATAAGTTGTGTAAAAAAAGAAAAGGCATAATTTACTTAACGGTTGTCCGAAAGAGGACAACCAACAAAAATTTCTGATGGTCTAAGCTGATCTAAGCTTTTGCATGGATTGATTTTAATAACATTTCATTTTATCTCTAGATGAATACATTCTGTGTCCAACTTACTACAGTTTAAACTTTTTTAAAGATAAATATAAAGTTTGAATTAAAGCCATAGGGAATTAAATAAAGAGTGTTATTATTTTAGATTTAATCAATTTGATGAAGGAATTTTTACGCGTTATAGCTACTTCTAATACATAATTAGTGGTAATAACTACATTTTATTTTAATTACTAATAATAACTAAATACTTTTCTAATTTAACTATTATAGCTACACAGTAACTTTCAATTACCATTTCACAAATATACCTAAAAATGAGCACCCCCAATCCCATATCCCTCTTATAATGGTAACAATATTAATCACTTAATATACATTACCATTCTCTCCCTTTTTCCATAAATTCTTACCTTTTTAAAAAGGGAAGAATCTGTGAATGCCCAGTGAAATAGTCGTCTTCTTCCTCTCTTCACCCTTCTGCAAAATTCGATTTTCCATTTTGGGATATTGCAATCCGAAACGGTATTTTCAGTACGGTTATTTTGATTCAAGGCATATGTGGTCAAAGTGGGACTCTTTCACGTTCTATCCCATCTCATTTGTTTCGTGAAATTTTCGCTATTTGTGTTATTATTCTTTCACAAAATCAATTTGGTGGAAGTGATTGTTTTTGCTCCAGGCCGTGGTGGTGGTTATGGCGGCACACACGAGAGAAGGGGAGAGAGAAAGTTTTTTAAGGTTTTGAGAAGATGAAAAATATATGTATTTGTGTATGTTCTATGATATAACTACCAATTGTTGTGGTTGGTGGTGTATTTTTGTAAGTTTTTCTATATATTTGTGTATTTTTTTCAAATTAATTCCATCAGTTCATCTAGTTTCAAATACACGGGTGACACAAATACATGGTAAGTTTTCTATATATTTATGTATTTTGTTCAAATTAATCCATCAAATACATGAGTGATGCAAATTGTTACTCATACAAATACATGAGATTTAATATAAAATACATGGGGTTTGATTGGAAACTTCAAATACATTAGTTATGCTATAAAATACATGGGTAAATAAAAAACGAAATCAATATTGAAAACTTCAAAGACATTACCACTAAATACATGGGTGATGTAAATTGTTACTCACACAAATACATGATATTTAATATAAAATACATGAAGTTTGATTGGAAACTTCAAATACATTAGTTATGCTATCAAATACATGGGTAAATAAAAAACGAAATCAATATTGAAAACTTCAAATACATTAGCTGTTGAATGTTTTCAAATATTGAATTTTTGATTTTTACGTTTGAATGTTGAAGATTGGACGAAGGAATAGAAAACGGTTATGGAAAAGAAATCTAAAATATGATTTTGTGGAAGAGTATGGTAAAAAATACCAATTAATAACTAATTAAATGATCCCAACGTTATGGCCTAAAATCAAGGGATATGTTTTCTTTTTTACTGTATTTCTATGAATTTACACGCATCAAATACATCCGAAAAAATACCTTAATTTGGGAAAACATAGCTACAAATTGTAATATTTAAAAAGATAGCTATAAATGATAGGACACTACCATAAGGTAGTCATTTGAGTAATTTTACCTTTGATGAATTATTCTTAGGGCCTGTTTGGAAAGCCACCCAGGTAATTGGAATTGGGTGTAATTGGATGTAATTACACAGTTTGGCATGTTTGTTTGACCAGGTAATTACACAGTTAGGTGGGAATTGGGTGTAATTGAGAGGGTATAATTACACTCTCCAATTCTCAATGGGGGCTGAGAATTGGGTGTAATTACAGGGTTACTTTTTAGTCTATATATATATTAATTTAATTTTAATTTCTTTTCTTTTTAAATTTATTTTTTATTTTATTTTAATTTCTTTTCTTTTCTAATTTATTTTTTATTTATATTATTTAATTTCTTTTTTATTTTTACTTTTAAATTATTTGTATTTTTAAAATATATTTTTCTTTTTATAGAATTTGTATTTCATTTCCTTTCTTCTCATTCCCAACCTTTAATTCTTGTGGTTCCATGTAATTGCTCATATTTTTTTTAGTTTTTGTTTTATTCATTAACCGTGTTAATATTCTAATTTTTTTAACTACATCTCTTAATATTAGAAAGAATGGGTCATTAACAAATTTGGCATATAATAAGTGACGTTATTAAAGTAGAATTTCGTTGTGAATGAGGTTATAGACTTATATTTTCCCTTTCTTTTGAATTATAGGAGTATTTACTTATATTACATTGAAACTTACTTATGTAACGTTGCAATTTGACATAAGAGTATTATGTTAAAAAAAATTCTTATGGATTTTGAATTTAGGTTATATTTTCAATTTTAACAATATTTGCTTTAGGACTATTGGCTTGTTATTTTCACATTGTATGTTGTTTATTTTTCACTTACAGTTGA
Organism: Lycium barbarum; assembly: GCF_019175385.1. Taxonomy (NCBI): domain Eukaryota; kingdom Viridiplantae; phylum Streptophyta; class Magnoliopsida; order Solanales; family Solanaceae; genus Lycium; species Lycium barbarum. The sequence goes on from NC_083337.1 coordinate 168,477,983, forward strand.
TAGAATTATTGTCAAACATTTGAATAGTGTTATGGCATTATATTTATAAATATTTTTTTTCTGTCAAACATCCAATCCCATGATGTTCTCACAAAAAAGGTATGCTTTTAAGTTTTATAATCAATTAAAATAAAAATATTATTAATTTTGAAATTATATATCAATTATTTTTTACAATATTAGTTACAAATATATGATTATTAATTAACATATTTTCAATAAACAATGTATTATTAAATAACTAATTTAATATTATTTATAAAGGCACATATTTTTTAAATATTAATTTTAAATTTTTTATAATTAAACTTTATTTTTAAATTAAACTAACTGTGTAATTACACTTGTGCAACCAAACAGCACGCTTGTAATCACATTGTAATTACATTATGACAAACAAACAGATCGTAGTAATTACAATGTTGTGTAATTACTAGACTGTATAATTACTAGGGTAGTAATTACACCAATTCCAATTACCAGGTGGCTTTCCAAACAGGCTCTTACTATTTGGGCAATCAAAGAGATTTTTTTCGACGTTGTTACTTATAAGTTTTATAATATGCTACTTTCCAAATATGTAAATACTAATTCAAATTGGAGATATGTGCCCAAATCACCCCGGAATTTAAATAGTTTAACCCAAAAATCTTGCATTAGCCACTGCAGGATTCTAACATACAACTGACTACCTGATGCACGCTGCATATGTATCACTAAAAAAATGAAGCAACCAAACATTAAGTCGCAAACCAAAACAAAATGTACTGGTGCAGCTTTGATACGAGGCAATAAGAAATGCACGGGCAAGTTGATGTTTGACAAACCCGTAGTACAATAAAACATCAAATAGAAAATATTCAAGAGTGTACAAGGTCGATGTCTAAAACGTTTGCTAATCTATTTTTAAAATCACTTGTAGAACTCAAAGTCAGTGTCGGGCTTTTTCACATTGGTCCTGTAACCCTTTTCAAAGTCCTTGGGAAGTATGACATAACGATTCTTTCGCACAGCATGCATACCCGCTTCCTGACAAATAGCTGTAATCTGCAGACATTCAACATAAACCACAGTCGTGTTGGTCAAATTGACTCTTCAATTAACGGTCATTCACATTTTCAAAATTGAAGCACCAAAGCAGACAGAAAAATAAAGAACTATTCAGGCTTAACACATGACTTCCACATTTTAGATCAGTAGTGGAGCATCCTGTTCTCCCTCAAAAACAGATGGAAGAGTAAAGAGACAAACCTCAGCAGCACTAATTTTATCAGGGCGAGAAACATAATCTTCCAAGTCAACCTCGTCGCCTAAGTTCATCTTAGCAGTACAGACCTGGCCAATGTAATCCAGCTTTAGATTTGTGGTTTATTAAGTAAACACAGAAAAAATATAAGATACTCAATGAGTGGCACAATTCAGAAACCAATCTATCAATAACTTTCTTCCACATTTTTCCAATCTTAACTTTTCCTGCTTTGGTGATGGGAAAAGGGGTTAAAGAAGATATCCTGAGAGCAAAATCATCAAAAATTCTACCTGAAAAACAAGTCTCTTTTGACGCCTGTCAGGCAAAGGAAATTCAATCTTCCGATCAAGCCTCCCAGGACGCAGAAGTGCAGGGTCCAAAGTATCAGCTCTGTTAGTTGCCATAATAACTTTCACATTCACGGTCTGGTCAAACCCGTCCATCTGCAGAAGTAGTACCAAATGAAAACCTCATGAATAATGCAAATAGGGGAAATTCTGACGGGATTACTCTAGGATTATATAGAAGCCTACCTGATTTAGCAACTCCATCAGGATACGCTGGACCTCCCTATCAGCTCCAGTCTGAGCATCAAACCTAGCAGTAGCAATTGCATCTACCTCATCAATAAATATAATTGCAGGAGCATTTTCTTTGGCAAGTCGGAAGACATCACGAACCATTCGCGGACCCTGAACAGAGTCAGATAATAAGTGAGGAAAGTAAATCTCGAACAATAGAAACAAATGGAGTCTTCTCATTGTTCGCGGACAAATTTGACGGTCCAATCTAGGACATAAAAAGGAAATCTCCAGACAAACAAATTTATGTACAGAGAAATTTAAATTGAACTGAAGTTGCATCTAAAAGAGTTGCACAGAACATGCTGCAACAAAATGTACAATAATGCATTCCAAGCTGCATGCTGCTGGGACTGAAATGTTCTACCGATCAATCGCAGAAAGCTGGTCTGTCTTTAACTTCTGAAAAAGAAAAGAGAAAAAAACTGGTCCGTCTCTACAGCCACTACTAAGTATCAATGAGTGGTTCTTCTATATGGTGTTTAAATAACAAGGAATGGTTCTTGTAAATGATGTTTGCTGGTCAATACGACAGGAATAGGAGATCTCATGTCCCACATCTTTAGTTATCTATTTTTTTTTTTTTAATCAAGATATATTCTGATCTATATTATGTTGTTGTATATATTCTGATCTATATTAGCAGTGCCTTCTCTTATAACGTCTGTAAGACGCCTGAGGAGTATCCAGCTTGGTGCCAAATATGTGTGTAAAACTTTGGAGTTCCTGAGGTCCAAACAATAGCCACTAATCATGAAATTTCAAAAGAAATGAAGTCTTTAACAAGACGCCAGTGGTTTCTTTCTTCCAAAGTCGTATAGAAAGGAACACTTCAAAAGAACCATTTGTATTTAAAAAAATGCAGTCCAGATAGTCTGACCATTAACAACGGGTGAGTAACATCATTGATGCATAAAAACAAAATGCTCAGAGTATTCCATTACTTCAATGCATACCTCACCCAAGTACTTCTGAACAAATTCTGAGCCAACAACCCTTATGAAGGCAGCAGTAGTGTGATGAGCGACAGCCTTTGCAAGCATAGTTTTCCCAGTACCTGGTGGACCATAAAGCAAGACACCACGGGGAGGATCTATACCAATCTGCTTGTACAAGTCATGATGGGTCAAAGGTAACTCAACAGCCTCACGGATTTCCTGCTTTTGTATGTCACATCCTCCAATATCCTGGAGTGAGGAAAAATAAGACAAAAAAAAGAGAATGAAAGGCACATTAACAGAGTCCTAATTATATCAGACTTCCACTTGCTCACTTGTAGCAGTAACATATGACACATGACATGTATACATGCATATAAAAATAGCATTTATCAGGACAAACATAAATGATTGCTCCTCATTAGTGTTCCGACTACAGAACTAGATGCATTCTTTACTTATATCACATTACCCCACTAAGTGCTTCATGATTTTGAAGAAGAAATTCGAGAGGAGACTATGAGTTGCACATTCTGCACCATGTTTCGTTGTATGAATAGATAAGTTAATTCGAATTACCAAATCTGCCATTGATCATCACAAACCTTTTTCCTTCTTTCCCATAGTATAATATGGATTGCATACAAGAAAAAAAAACACACACACACACACACAATATCCATTTTCACCGAGGATACTACATTTATGAAACAACAAATATTGAAAGACACCATTGACCAATCTTTGTTATCCTGATTCTTTTAAAAGACATGTCTTGCTTCTTGTATCTTTTGTTCTTTCTGACCAGACTCTTGAGAACAGAATGATGTGGTTGATAGAAGCGTTGCCCACATGACAACTACTTTAAAGACTATGAAATGAGTACTAAAGTCCACTTAACAGCCTTTTAGAAGAGCAATAATAGGATTTTGAGGTTATGGAAAAGCCATGGTATTACAAAGGTTTATACACACCCAATAGCTGCAGGTGTAGTTATTCACACGGAGAGCTGATAGGAACTGAGGTTAAATAAGAATATGCTGTGAAATATGATTCTATGAGATAAGTGAATTGATTGATTAAAGAGAAACAAGCTCCTCAATGAGTTCATAAGTTTTTTAAAAATGGAGCTTCCTCACTTGGTTTTAAAATTATTATTAAAAAATATTGTCATTCTTGTCGTGAAGGGGAGCCTTGGCGTAACTGGTAAAGTTGCTGCCATGTGACCAGGAGGTCACGGGTTCGAGCCGTGGAAACAGCCTCTTGCAGAAATGCAAGGTAAGGCTACGTACAATAGACCCTTGTGGTCCGGCCCTTCCCTGGACCCCGCGCATAGCGGGAACTTAGTGCACCGGGCTGCCCTTTTTTTTTATTGTCATTCTTGTCGTACGATACGTTGCAGTCTATGGTAACCATAGAAGAGCAAATGAGGTATGTTAACATTATATTGAAAGAAGTATTCCTAATCTATTTTATGGAAGTTCTAGGTTGTGACACCTTAACTAGCCTTCATTCTACTAACTAAGGTTGTCCAAGGTCATCGTGAGCCATCATAAAAAAGATAATTCCTGGGATTCATTTAATGATAAAGGTATTGATCTTTTAGTGAGTAACGGGAAATCCTGCATACAAGATGTATGCAAGATAATTCTTGGGTTTAAAATTTCCATTCAGATATCGGAGACAGTTGAAGGGGAGCATTGGAGCAACGTAAAGTTGTCTCAATGTGACCTATAGGTCCCAGATTTGAGCTGTGGAAGAAGTCACTAATGTGCCGGTGTAACCCTGCTAATACGGGATGCTATGTGCACCCCGCTGCCCTTTTTCTTTTCATTTTTTTTATATCGGAGACAACTCATCTAACGGAGTCCACGTCTAGCTAATAGTCAAATCTCAATCAAGAACTCACAATCACGATAAAGTAAACCTAATGCAGAAGGTCCACAAGACATCAATTTACACTTTAAACTCCAGTGAACCAATTAAAAAAAGTAGAAAACCAAACGTAACATCAACCAACAAACCCTGAGTAATTAAGAAACATTGGGACCAGCAATACATAACCCTAACCAAATTAACATATAAACCCTAATCAGTGTAGTTAACCATAAACTAATTTCGCAATTCAGATACATAACCCTAATCAAAATTAACATAATAAACCCTAATCAACATATTTAAGCACAAATCTTACTAGAAATTTAAGAACTATGACACTTACGCTGTAATTAACATCAGGCTTTTCCGATTGGCTAAGCAACGAAATACTGGAATCAGCTTCAGGTGGCAAAACATCAACAAGCGCATTCGAATGTCGGTGCAAAGCAACAGAAGCAGAAGGCTTAAGTAACTCCCTATTAATCGTACTTAATATCCTAACATAGTAATTAGATCCAGTAGTAGACCCTACAATAGCATTATTCGTATCAATCATCTCCATATACTGTCCAATTACTGACGGCACAGATTAGATCCGTTAGTAATTAAGCTATGGATTTTATATAACTATTTTTATTATTTGGATGAAGCTTCAGAAAGCCTCTAATTTGCCTTAATTAACTATTCACAACCTCTAATCTTGCTATAATTACTGTAACAAGCAGTACGTAATCCCTACACAACAGATTCCACATAATAATAAACCCTAGCAACTCAAAATTATAATACTTAACATTGTAAGTAACGTCAGGCTTCTCCGATTACTAACTGCACCGATTGGATCGATTTGATCCTCTAATTTGACTTCATTTACAATTCAGAGCCTCTTAAATTACAATTTATTTATTTTTGATTAAGCACCGGGTGTCCGGGTCTCTTTGAGCCCCGACTAATCCCGGGGGTGCACAGGCCCTCGGCAAGGAGTTTCCCGCAAGTGCACCACGGGTAATTCAGGGTTTTACCCCAGTCCAATGGCCCTCAGAAATTGTTTGCACCCAGTGGGTTTCGAACTTGAGACCTTGAAAGGGAGCACCCCAAGGCTCAAGCCAATTACCACCAGGCCAACCCCTGAGGGTTCTTAAATTACAATTCAGAGTCTCTAATTTTGCTATAATTACTGAAACAGGCAGTATGCAGTCCCTATACAGCAAATTCAAATAATAAACCTAATCAACATATTTACGAACAAATACTACTAAAAAATTCACAATTATAACACTTACACTGTAGGTCACATCAGGCTTTTCCGATTGGCTAAGCAACGAAATACTGGAATCAGCTTCAGGTGGCAAAACATCAACAAGCGCATTCGAATGTCGGTGCAAAGCAACAGAAGCAGAAGGCTTAAGTAACTCCCTATTAATCGTACTTAATATCCTAACATAGTAATTAGATCCAGTAGTAGACCCTACAATCGCATTATTCGTATCAATCATCTCCATAAACTGACCGATAACTAACGGCACTGATTGGATCCGTTTAACCTCTTCTTGTGCACGTAAATGTTCCCGACGAAGATTTTTTAGTTCGTCCTTAACGTATTCTTCTTGGATTTCGATGAATTCCAGTTGTCGTTGAAGTGATTTTAGGCGACCGTAGAGATCGTCTTCGCCGTTATCGGAGGACAGGTCGGGTAAACACGAGTCGGGTCGGGTTGCTGGTGGGTCGGGTAAGGGTTTTGGATCGAGAACCATTGCTGTTGCCATTGTTGCAAGTGGAGAAAAGGAGGGGGAGTTAGAGTTAAACAGAGAATGAAGTATATATAAGTGTAATAATAAAAGGTCATATTTGCCCTTTTCATATTATTATTTTCGATATATTTATACCTGCGATTCAATTTTGGGATTTTTTTTCGATATATTTATCTTATTATTCAATTTTGGGGTCATATTTGATCTTGTCATTCAATTTTTACGTTATGATCTGTCAAATTTAATGTATCAACTTAATTTTTCCTACATGGTGCCTAATATTTTTTTTTTTCAAACTAAATTTACTCACTAATTTAAACTCTTTTAATCTTAGAACCCAAAAGTTTCATTGTTCATAGATACGATTTCACCACTCAAATCTCGTTCATATTAAAATCCAATTTTTATTATTACGATAAGATAGGATAAGAGTTATTTCAACATTTCTTATTTATTACACTGATTTTCTACATAAAAACTACAAAAAGAAAAACAAAAAGATCTGAAAAACAGAGCCCAAACTTGAGGTGAACCGACAATAGTTTATTGTGAATTTGTGGTCATTCATCTCCATAAACTGACCGATAACTAAAGATGGGTCGGGTCGGATTGCTGGTGGGTCGGGTTAGAGTTTTGGATCCAGAACCATTGGTGTTGCCATTGTTGTTTGATACAGAGTAGAGAAGGAGCAGAGGCGGAGCACTCCCACCCTTCGGAAAAAGTTATGCATATATATGTGTATATACCTTGAGAAATTAGTATATATTTAATTGTGCACTCTAATAAACGAAAGTGTCTTTGGGGCACGTTGGTTGCAACTATTGCTTCCTTTACATGTCACCCCGGATCGAACCCGAATGTCACTTTTAATTTTGTTTTTTAGCCTATTTTTAGGAAAACAATAAGCATTAAATGAGCTCACCCAGATTCGAACCTGCATTGTCACCACATGTTGCATAGCCTTAGCCTTTAGCCACTGAGCTATCTCTTTCATTTACTTCATTGTATTAAATTTTATTTATTACACATGTTTGACCTATATACTTGTATTTTCGTCACTGCTACGCTATTAATGACCGGTCCGACATGGTATTATTCCTCAGTCATCATTCAATTTTTTGTTGGCGTTTCTGTTAAGATAATGGTGCCCTCGCCGTCTTAAAATCCTGGGTCCGCCTATGAGAAGGAGAGAATGAAATATAAAACTAGAAATTGTGATAAACCCAACTTTTATTTTATGAGAAATATCATATTTGCCCTTGTTGTTATATTTGTCCTTCATTATATTTTTTTCGCCATATATTTATCATTGCTATCCAACTTTAGAGCCATAAACCCAACTTTTATTTTACGAGAAACATCATATTTGCCCTTGTTGTTATATTTGTCCTTCATTATATTTTTTCGCCATATTTTTATCATTGCTATCCAACTTTAGAGCCATAACTGAGAGTTGATACATAGAAGAGGGGAGACAGAGAATAGAGTGTAAAACTATAACTTCTGATAAAACACAACTTTGTTTTCGGAGCTACGAGGTCGGGTATAATCGTTTGATTAAGTAGGCGTTTGGCCATGAAAATCAAATATTTTTCACTTTTTTTTTTGAAGTTGAAGTTGTGTTTGCTTATAGTTTTTTGCAAAGATTGGTTATCTGAATGTAGTGAAGGTGAAAACAAGGTTTTGATGTTTTCCAAATTTCAAGCTTTATTTGGAATTTTCATGGCCAAACGCTGATTTCCGAAAAAAGGTAAAAAATTCTCATGCCCAAACGGGTCCTAAGTTTTGGAAATTATGAAATACTTATTAGGACCTGTTTGGCCATGAGAATTATTCACTTTTTATGTAAATTTTTTCACTTTGAAAATCAGCGTTTAGCCATGAAAAATTCAAATATAACTTAGGTGTTATTTAGAATTTGGAAAGCACCTAAAACCATGTTTTTACTTCTTTTTTTTTCCACTTTGAGTACATTCAAACAACCAATTATTCTTTGCAAAATCTATAACTAAATACAACTTAACCTTCAACTCCAACTTCAAAATTTTCAAATAAAGTGAAAATATTTGATTTCTATGGACAAATGCCTACTTAATAATACTTCCTCCGGTTCAAAAAATAGATATTTTGACTAAACTACCTTTAATTAAAATTTGCATATTACTATTAAATTCACACATTGAATCTTTTCTTGTTTTTAACACATATTCATTAGTTTTATTTAATTCAATAAATCAATAAGGTTGTTGTTTTGTGAAATTGTGAAATCATAATGTAATGGTTGGTCTGAAACATGTTATATTTTTATAAAGAAATGCAATATTTGTGTCATCATACTCACTTGGTATTTTCGATACTTTTAACTTGTAAGGGCTCGTTTGGTATGAGGGATAAGGATAAATAGTCCCGGAATTATATTTGAGATGAGTTTATCCCACGTTTGGTTGGGATAAAATCGTTGTATAACTAGTCCCGGGGTGTATCTTGCATTCTGAAAAGGTTCAAGAAGTGCCACAAAAAAAAATATGTGATGCCTATGTAATATTTGAACCCTATGAAAAGCTTATTGGGTATTCACTAATCTAATGTTCCATATTAGAGACTTAAACATCATTTTACATTGGATTTAGAATTTCTCCTCTCTGGAAGAACCCTGATGGGTTGTACAATCTCCGCAGTACCATTCTTCTTGGACTTTCTATTACCCTTCAGGCTTGATTTTAGAGAAATATCAGCCTGCCTTATAGTATCTATTATCTTTTGATCAAGTTCATTATCATCTTCTGTAACCCTTTTCCCATCATTTTCACTACTGTTGTCATCTTTTGGCCATTTCTACAATATTCCCAATTCATGTGATATCAGTGCATGCAGGACCTTCTTTGGAGATTCCTTTCTCTCGAATGCAATTTGTTGTTGTGTAACATCACCTATTTGAATTATAGTTGCACTTCCTGATTGTCTTGTATTGATCTCAATAGGCTTTGCTACACTGCTTGTTTGAGGATACGTAGCAATTGATTGATCATTATTACAATTATCCTCAGTAATATCAGGTGGTGTCATGGATTGATTATTATTATTCTCAACAATATCAGGCGGTTTCCCCTCCTCTCGCCTCTCATAATCTACACCTTTAGATACTTCTTTTACCACTTCATGAGAATTTCTAGTCCCCTCTTTATCTACTTCTGACACATTAACCTGATTTTTCTTTGGACCACTCTTGTCAATGACATTTGCTAGTTCTAATGATTTTTCACTAATAGTGATTCTGACCTACCAGTCTGAGAATTCACATTAGTTTTTGCAGCCTCTTGATTAATATTGGAAGTCATTCCTTCACTCTAAGTGCCTTCCTCCTCTTTCATCCTTTACCCCATAACTTGCCCTGCTGACAACTCTGACTTTCCTGAGTATCAAATATTGGAAACACTTTAGCAAATCTTGTAACTTGACCAGATGTGATGAATTCTTCCGCACATTGATTTATCTTTTTCATATTGCTAGGACTAGTTTTCTTATTTGGAATAATACTCTTTTGCTTGAGCTGTTCTTCTGCATTGCTCCGAGAGTTTTGAGTCTCCACAGTAGCACCTTTATTTTGCTTTGAACTCATCTGCCTTGTTTTGTTGCTGACCTTTACTCATATGCCTGGATACTTCCTCATCGACTTCTGTAACCTGAATTGTGGCATCATTCTCTACTGTACTTCCCTCTCTGTTAGCAATCAATGTTTCATTTGTAATATTGCCTATCAGCTTCCAATTACATAGATCACCAATAATTTCACCACTAGCTAGGATTCCCTTCAGCACCTTGTTGTTGCACTTGCCTTGCAACCATGTTTTATTGTTCCACTTCATCATTCACTTTATTTTTAGATTGATCAACAGTTTCATGCTCCGCCTGATTACCCTTCTCCTTTGCAGATTTCAAATGGGGATTTAATATTCGACAATCTTCCTCATTATAACCTTGCAATTTACATTTCAAACAGTATTTTGGAAGATGATCATAATGAATCTTGACATCAACAATTCTAATAGCACCAGTACTTTCATCTTCCACATCCATTCGAACAAATTTTGAAAAATCTGATAGAAGATCCACCATAACTTTAACTCGTGCACAACTAGGCATCGTCTTATTTATTGTTTCCATATCAAGTGTAAAGAAGTTCCCAAAACAACAGCAAGAGTAAATAATGATTCCTTTGCATAGTAAGTAGGGAATAGATTTGGAAACGAGATCCATATCATTGCCTTTGTTGTTTCCTCATCCATTTTAAACGTAGAGTCATAAATAAAAGGCCTCATTTGATATGAATATCCTTCCCTATCCGTAATATAATATGCAGGCTTGGAAGTTAAATTGACAAAATCTTCAACTAACGTTAACATGATCAGAGTATGACAATTCCTAAATATCCAATGTTCAATTCCTGAAGAATCCAATGTTACACTCCCCTTTGATCATGCATTGTGTAGTTATGGCTTTACGTAAATCTTCAAGTTCCGACCAACCATACTAGAATTTCCCAATGACTGCATACTGGAGATTTTCAATGAGATCCATATGTTTCACTTCAGATTTCGTCCATTTCACATAGGGGTCACAATGTAAATATTTTATTGTTATCGGTATCGTCTCAATATTCAAAGAAGACTGCGTAATGGGCTTAGGTTTCAATATATTAGCATAGATTTCTTTGGTATTTGAATCAGGCATGGAATAAGTCGCGTTATTTGAAATATGGCTATTTCGGGTAAATATTTTCTCCAAATAGACATAGGGCTCGTTTGGTATGATGGATAGAGAAAAATAGTCCTCGGATAAAAATTAGTACCATCTTATCCAACGTTTGGTTGGAAAAAAAAACTCGGAATAACTAATCCCGGGATTAAAGTGTTTTTTTATCCCACCTTGAGGGTGGAATAACTAATCCCGGGATAACTTATCCCGGGATAAGTTGTTTCCAACCAAACGAGCCCATAGAGTGTTATTTTTCCCAAAAAATATTGCACGTATGTCTATCCTAACATTTTTTTTGCGCGGATTGCCCTTCTTTTGGAGTGGTTTTTAAATTTTGCCCCTCATATTTGTGGTCTTTAAATTATGCCCCTCATATTGCTGGTCTTTAATTTTTGCCCTTTGCGTTGCAACCCTGAGCGTTCACGCAGAAATCATGAGGTTCTGGGTTCGAACCCCGCTCAAGCATAAATTAAAAAAAAAATTGCAAGGCAAGATTTGAGTCGCGTGTATGCCGGACCCGGCGTACACTTGTCAAGGAATTACCAAAGTTATGCCGGACCTGACATACTCTGCCTTATGGGCAGACTTGGCATAAGTATGCCAGGTTCGGCATAACTTTGATAATTCCTTAACAAGTTTATGCCGGGTCCGGCATAACTTTGGTAATTCCTTAACAAGTTTATGCCGGGTCCGGCATAACATTGGTAATTCCTTAACAAGTTTATGTCGGGTCCGACATAACTTTGGTAATTCCTTAACAAGTTTATGCCGGGTCAGCCATATTTATGGACAAACTTTTAATGGGACCAAACTAGTAAATCATAACAAACCAATAAAGAATGTGGATGTTCTGTTCTACCTAAATGTATCTTAATGCATATTCAGGTCTTAAAATGTTGCAAATGTACCTTAGTCTGTTCGTATTTGCACTTACCAAGTTGTGAAAATTGACACATCCTACGATGCACCAGTAGATAAAATATAAAAACAATATCAGCCTTTTATGAGCATGCTTTGTTTCTGCCAATGTATGATCTGTTTCTTTCCCAGCGTTACTGCTTTGCTGATGTTAAGTTCAATTTGGTTACCAATATGCGAAGTTTGAACTAACCAAATTTGGCTTATAAAACAAAGTCTATGTCTTAAGGAAAAGTTATGCCTTATGGGACATACTTTTAGTTATGCCTTAACTAAAAGTCTGCCCCATAAGGCATAACTAGGAAAAGACTTTTAGTTAAGGCTTAACTAAAAGTTTGCCCATAAGTATGCCGGATCCGACATAAACTTGTGAAGGAATAACCAAAGTTATGCCGGATCCGGCATACTTATGCCAAGTCTGCCCATAAGGCATAAGTATGCCGGGTTCGACATAACTTTGGTAATTCCTTAACAAGTGTATGCCGGTGGGGGCATAGCGAAATTTAAACTCTGCCTTGCGATTTTTTTTTAAAATTTTTGACTGAGTGGGGGTTCAAACCTGGAACCCATGGGTTTTAGCCGAAGGGCAAAATTTAAAGACCACCCCAAAAGAAGGGTAGAATTGCCCCTATCCTAAAGTAACTACGCGACACGGGCTTGGTTTGTATGAATTTCGTCTAACTATGTCGGCCCAGGCCCATCCATTTGTGAGGTAAGCCCAAACAATTTCTAAGCCCAATAAAACTCCTATTTAATAGTTAGGGATTTCCTCTCTCTTCCTTTTTTCATTACAAGCCGCAGATCAATCAGCAGTAACGCCCCCCTTGAATAGCCATGGGGAGAAGTAAGTCGATTTACCTTAATCCTATTTTTCATTTCATTTTCATTTGCATTATAATGTATTATTGCTCAGATCTGAAAAAAAAATATTGGGCTCTTACATGTATCTTTATATATGGATTGAGTTTAGTTTCTGATATAATATATGTATATGATTGAATTTTGTACCATGTTTAATATTTGTATCGTTCTTGAAAAAAGAGTTAGCTGAAAAATGGTGGGGTTATACTGTGTATGTTGTTGTTGGTTAGCTAAAAAAAATATTAATTGCAGGAAACAGAAATCTTTTTTATTTTTTTTATTTTTTAAATTTAGTTTTTTGGTGTAGAGACTCTGTGTGCATTTGTTATGTGAATGTGGTGTTTATATAGACTAGTTTTGGTATTTGCTTGGTTGAGTCTTTGATTGTTAAGCTAGTTTATGGAGCTTAAAGGTCCTTCTCTGTTTAGATTTTGAGACAGTGTTAATGGTTTTTTGATTAATCCTTTAATAAACGGACTAGCTGTGGTAAAATGGGTAGCTTCAAGATGGAAATATATGACATTTGTTTAACCCTTTTCTCTGTTACCTTTTTTTGGATATTTACTTAGCCAATCCTTTTTTTTCAATCAATAATCTGAGTTGTGAGAAAGATTAGGAACCATGGGAAGGTCGAGCTTTGTTTTGGTAAGATTAGTGAATGCTTGGAAAATGGAAGGAACAGTTTCTCATTATCTGTTTGTGTTGAAGAAATATCATTTCTTGCTGTGTCTGAGAATGGAAGTACATTGTACGATTACATAGGAAACTATGTTATGAACAATGACTTTGTAAGTTGCATGTATTTTCATCTAAGGTAGCTACTTTTTGTTAGACTAGCCTTGATTATTATTTGTTATTAATTGTGAATACATGTATGGAAAAGCATATTCAAAGTTCCAACAATAGCATACGATGTGTCGTAATGATAATTTTATAGCGCTGCTATGTGTCCTCGTACTCGTCTTTCGTAGCTCTTTTTCATTGTTGGGCCTCGGTGTAATTGTTTGGATTCTTTTGACAGGACCTGCAAGATGTTACCGCCAGATCAAGAACAAGCCTTACCCAAAATCACGGTTTTGCCGTGGTGTTCCTGATCCAAAGATCAGGATCTATGATGTGGGCATGAAGAAAAAGGGAGTCGATGAGTTCCCTTTCTGTGTACACTTGGTCAGTTGGGAGAAGGAGAATGTCTCAAGTGAGGCACTTGAAGCTGCCCGTATTGCTTGCAACAAGTACATGACCAAGTCTGCTGGGAAGGATGCTTTCCACCTCAGGGTCAGGGTTCATCCCTTCCACGTTTTGCGAATTAACAAGATGCTTTCATGTGCTGGAGCTGATAGACTCCAAACTGGTATGCGGGGAGCTTTTGGTAAGCCCCAGGGTGTTTGTGCTCGTGTTGCAATCGGTCAGGTCCTGCTCTCTGTTCGCTGCAAAGATGGAAACAGTAACCATGCCCAAGAGGCTCTTCGTCGTGCCAAGTTTAAGTTCCCTGGCCGTCAAAAGATCATTGTCAGCAGAAAGTGGTATGTATTCTATCTCAAGGTTCACTTTGTATTATTATGTTACTGCATTCGGTTTCAGAACTTTTAACTTTTACATTTTGAAGACTATTCTGTTATCTATGATTGGCATGGAAAGCGGTGCTCTATTTCATTTGCTTAGTTATTCAGTTGAGAAATTAATTTTAAGAAAATACCCTACAGTAAATCGCACAATTTTTTGCCTTTCAATGCTAATTTTGTCTTGTAAAGGAAGTTATGGCTTTTTTTCCCTCTATGGGGATGAGCTCTGTTGGCCTGTTTCCCATCTGAGTCTTGTAATGTTTCATAATATCTTGGTTTTATGTTATCTCCTTATAGTTCTGAGCTCTATCCTTGATTTCTTTGTCTAAAATTCAGTACTATTCGAGTGTTGAGCAATCTACTTTACCCTCTTTTTGAAGTTATGCGATTGAACATGGCCAATTTTGGTAGTAGTTAGATAAGTTGTAAAACTTATGCTTGAATCTCACATGTGCAACTCTGATTCAGGGGGTTCACCAAGTTCAGCCGTACTGATTATCTGAAATACAAGTCAGAGAACCGTATCGTCCAAGATGGTGTCAATGCAAAGGTTCGTTTTATTCATATCTGTTTTTAAACTAGTAATATTTTTGTTTTGCTCATTCACTTTTCTTGCTGCTGATTCGAATTTGCACTCATTCATAAGCCTGTTCTTTTGCTTTTGCAGCTTCTTGGCTGCCATGGTCGACTTGCTGCACGTCAACCTGGAAGGGCGTTTCTTACAGCTGCTTAGGGATTGAAGTTGCATAATCCTACAAATAGCATATTTAGTTTTCTACCGTTGTTGAATGAAAATTTGTGACGTGGAACTTGTGTCTTTGCATGAACAATTTTATCTAATTATATTCCGTCTTTTAACTTCCTCTTACGATTAAGAGCTCGTATCTTTGACGAATTGATAACTCTCATGACAGGCGGCATAAGAACAAATTCTGATCCACCCCTACTAATTAATTCTAAAGATCTCAATATTTGCTCATGAAAATCGAAATTCGTTCTCTTTGCTGTGAGGACGAATGTTTTAAAGAAATTGGTGTCGTGCAAATCAGTAAATAACAATGCTGATTTTTCATCAATTTCAATTAAAGATAAAGCTGAAAGCTGTAAAGAAAAAAATATCTTATGGTATTTATACTGAGTAGTTGCTATGAAACCTTGGTGCAATGATAATTTGGGTACGAATCTTGGTGAAATGATGGTACCCTATTATTTCTATGAAGTTTTCTCATCCTGCTGGGTCAAATTGATGTGCTTATATGAAATGCATCTGAAGACAGATGCCCAAATCTTTGACGTGTATTGAAATCTTGTTAGACATTGCAAAGTTGGGAAATCTCTGCTTGAGCAAATGGTGAGTTTATTTTATTTCAGTGCCAGGGTGCATCCAACATTTAATGAAATAGGAAACAAAAGGGAAAAGTATCATGAACAATTTTAGAGACTCCAACACAGTACAAGATTCAAGATGCACAAAAGTTTCAAAAGACCATGAAGCAACTAGATGCGTTTAATAGTCCACAAAGTAAATATCCTCAAAATGATGAGAAGTTACAAAACAGACTTATTTCCTGTTCAAAACATAAATAGAAATAGAGGCGTCCTCCCCATACAAATGAAGAGCAGAACTTCAGTATCTGTGTTCTAACTTCTCCTTCTCCTTGAAGTGCTGTACGTACCTGCATGCACAAAGAAACACCACCTCTATGAGCTAAGCAACCACAAAACTATAGATAGATCTGTTAACATATCAACCAATAAACATAGGCATTTCTAGAACCAAAGTTAGCAAAAATTTATACCAAGTGACGAAGTCAAAAGAAAATCAATCATCCATCTAAGTGCTCTAGTAGTAAGGGCAATGGGGGAGGTAACTTACTCAAAAAGCTCAAGCGAACAGAAGATAATTTACAACCTAAAAATAACTAAGATTTTTACAGCAGTCACTTTCACTTGCTTGGTGACAAAGTTGAATAGAATAAAGAAAATAGAGGAGAAAGAAGTTAATCACATTTATTTTGAACATACATATAAGAACCGTGAAAAACAAAAACATTTTAATTACGACTCAGTTAAGGAGGCATGGCATGACTAGAGCTGTAAACTTGGTAATATGTTAGAACAATTTACTATTTTATTAGCAAGCACACTAATGTGAAAGTACATGATTATCTAACTAGTGTCAAACATTATGTCAAGTATTATATCTTAGATGATGAAACTACTTTCATCTAGCTACTAATGTGGTTATATATTATCACATTTTACATATCAAAAAGGTTATATTGCTGCATATTAATCCTTTTTAAAAAAAAAATTGAGCTCATGATGCTTAAGCTTGTATGCTTTACCAAGCAACCTTTTTCTACTTACAAGAACCAACGTGCAACACTTCTTTCCTGACCCCACCAAAAGAAAAAAAGAAATAAATAGAACTCCGCAACAGCATGACCGATACAAAACAGAGGAAAATCTTATTAACCTTGCCTTTTCAATCTGTAAGTAGGCTTGAAACAGGCAGGTCTCAGCTTCAGAAATTAAATACTTATAGAAGCAAATGTCTTCAACAAGTTTAAATAGGCATTGTGCAATTGTCTTTCATCTAAATAAATGAAGGGAAGATTCACAGTGTGCAAAGGCTTCACATACATCATGGGTTGTCTTCTTAGCTACCTACAGACACAGAGACACTGATATGCCAACAGGAATGTTTGGCAATCATGCTCTTATGCATATTCTAACCGCTCTCCACTGCTCATATCTTATATCCCGACTAAAGCCTGAGTAACTAAGTTCCCATTCTAAGCTACAGCCTTCGTCGGACTTGCTTCACATTTCTGTCCTTTTATCCTTATAGGCTACAACATATCCCAAAAGATATTGTACAAGTGCTCCATCACTTAGTCTAAACGAAGCACAATCTAGGAAGATCAGATGAACAAGCACCTCCAAAACATATTATTAATGTACACGAATCATATGGACTCTACCAATGTGAGTTTCTAAGCACACTCAGCTTCAAATAAAAAGGAGGAGGTCTAACAAAGGTCAATGAAAACAGTCTAACTGTGATGCATCCTTTTAATACAGAATTTATCGGAACATGCTCATCTAGACACACACTAAATTCGAATCCTGAATAGGACATAATGGATATCGATAAATGACATAACAAACCCTAACTAATTTTGAACTGACGCATAGTTGATCGATCAAAAATCGAATCATCGATTATATATTGCAGATAAGGAACTCAATCCTATTCCTATAAAAATCACTCATATTTTTATTTTTTTGGATTAAGCACCGGGTGTCCGAGACTCTTTGAGCCCCGACTAATCCCGGGGGTGCACAGGCCCTCGGCAAGGAGTTTCCCGCAAGTGCACCACGGGTAATCCATCAGAAAGAAAATAAAATCTATATAAATGAGGGAAGCACCCTCAAGCTCCTACAGTATATCTGACATGAGATCTTCTTGGCCACAAGGACATTCTTGTGCATGTCTCACAGACATTTGGTTGCAAGATTTATGTTGATAAAGCTAAAACTCCAGAATGCTTTCAGGCTTTGGAATTAATGGTGCCTGAAATCTTGTCTGAAGATGCATCATCTCGTTTTCAACTGTTTGATGGGTTTCCGAAACTGTACCAAAGAGCAGAAGCCAAGATCACAGAGGCTCAGTCTGATTCTCGGCATGAGCCTCTAATTATTCGAGCATCAGCACAGTGGTATGCATGTGATGATGGTATTCCGGATATCGAAAAGCAGAAAAAAGAAAGATGTGATCAACCAGTGAGAGATATATTCGGTGTCTGGCACATTTGTTGTATACATTCATCAAAGGAAGAACTGGAGTGGGCTTTGCAACTTCTTGCACCTAGGTGGGTGCAATAAGTGTGTGAGTAAAGATTGAGTAAATATGCTTTATATATACGTGTAAGTATTTTCTCACACTGTGCCTATATAGTCGGGCAGCACCACTACAATGGGCAGCTATGGAAAATGATAATAACACTATGCCTATATGGCGGGGCAGCACCACT
The DNA here is from genome assembly GCF_019175385.1 of Lycium barbarum. Classification (NCBI taxonomy): domain Eukaryota; kingdom Viridiplantae; phylum Streptophyta; class Magnoliopsida; order Solanales; family Solanaceae; genus Lycium; species Lycium barbarum. Next base: position 168,496,516 of record NC_083337.1, read on the forward strand.
ACGGTGGGCGGCTAAGGATAACAATGATAACACTGTGCCTATATGGCCTGGCAGCACCACTCGTGGGCGGCGTGCGATGGCTACCCTGGAGGCAGGAGGCCCGGACGCGGGCTAATGACGATATTATGTTTGATATGCATGAAAAGTGTTTTCTTTTAAAAGCTAAGCATGCATGATATTTGCCTTACGAGGCAATCAGATGTACAAGTTATCTCTTTATCTTATAGTATGTTCCATACCTCTTGTTATGTTGTTATTCATGCCTTACATACTCAGTACGTTATTCGTAGTGACGTCCTTTTGTTTGGGGACGCTGCGCTCATGCTCGCAGGTAGGCAGGGAGATGGATCAGATCCGTAGGTGCTTTTTCAGCGGATTCTTAGGAGCACTCCACTTACTTCGGATCCGCAGTCTATTGGTATTGGTCTTTACGGTCACTTGTATTCTATGTAGAGGCTCGTAGACAGGTGTTTACAGTTAGATGTTTCATAACCCTATTGATTCATATTGTTGTATGATATTTTGGCAGCCCTGTCGGCTTGTGATTATGAGTATACCTGTTGAGGATTATATAGAAATGTGCCGTTATCTTGTGGCATGTGCCCTTACAGATCATGATACCTATGAGCTATCTTTGTGGTCCACCTAAAGAGGATTATGAGATGCATGTTCAGAGGTGCTTGGTAGGTTAGTTCCGGGTGCCCGTCATGACCCTCTGGTTGGGTCGTGACAAGTCCAGTATCTGAGCAACAACAACACGATAGACTGCCTCATAAATTACTATTTGAACCTTGGTCACATGTCCAAAGAGGCGTGGTTCACTTCTTCGCAGAGTTGTCTGAAGATAGGATCCAGTGGATGTTCCCTGACTTCATTTCTAAGAGCATAGTGGTTCGGGGTAGGAATTGCCCATTTGTACCGTTGGTTGGTGTTCGGAGGGTTCGCCTCTACTACCCTTCCCGAATCTTGAGGCAGTTTGGGGGAAGACAGGTGATATCACAAGTGGGCAACACTAAAAAAATTTATACTCGAGAATACTGAGTAGAAAAACAGAAATGCTGGGGTAATACTCTGAGAGTGGAATGGTCACGTGAGATAGCCTCCGACAGGTTCAGAGCAGGGTGTGATCTGGGATACCATGTCTGGCTACAGGGTCACTTAGCTGGCACAAATGTTGCAGGACCCGTACTTCATCATACTATAATGGATAGATCTGTACAAGCCGAAGCCAGAGTCCGATTGATTGAGAGGAGAGCTAATGATTGGGATGCCAAATACTTAGAGAAGATCGAGCATGATCAGACTGTGATAGCCGGGTTGATTCGAGAGGAAGACAACCTGAGAGAGTGTTTAGAGGGTACCAATGAGCATTTAATTCTAGAAGGGTCAGACCCTGTGATAGTCAGGATAGAGCTATATCAGACATGTTTTCATATTCAGATTGCCTTTCAGAGTGCCAAGAAGGCCAAGACAGACCGAGCTTCTACATCAGCCACTGGAGGACAGTTTTGCTGATTTGCTGCTTTCTTTTACTTTCTATTATAGGCCTATGTCAAATTTGTCATCTTTTGTAATCCCTTCGGGGAAGATATTATTATTATTAATGATGATTTTTGGGGCAATGGTTCGACTTTACAAATGACACTTGCACGTTTCTTGCCCGCTATCCTTGGGCAAGAAAGTATTGAAGCCAAGGATCAAATTTGGATGGCCTTTAAACAAGTCTTTGACTCTTGCTATGACACCCGCAGTGTCAATTCTGCGATGACAAATCAACATAATTATGCAAAAGTCCTCCATGAATCATCAGTTTGGAGATTACCTTTTTTCTTTTTTGGAAAAAAGAAAGAAAAGGAAAGACTGAAGGACAGACAGCAAACCTTTGAGCCTAAAGTCTTTCACAACATCAAGGAACAAGTCATATTTCTCCCTTTGGTCTTGAAACATGTCCTTAACTTCCTTCAAATAAGATAATGCATCATTAGTTGTCAACTTTTGGGTACTAACACTGGCACCAGCACCCCCTTCACCAGTGCCGCCGCCGCCTCCGCTGCCACTGCCTCCTCCACCAGCGCCACTTCCAGGAAGCTGTGATTGGCCGTATCTTCATTGGGAGTAGTTTTATTCCTTTTCTTTCTTATCCTACAGTCAAATCAGCTTTCTTTGTCCAATGGAGGAAAATAGGATTTATTTCAATGCAGGCTTCAAATCTTTTGACATTACCAGATGGTCAGTTGGCAGAGACACCTGGTTTGAGTGGGTTGAGAGAAGTCGTAACATGATGAGAAGATCAACTATGAGTGTGACGGGTATGAGATGGGTATGCTCTATTCTAAAAGAAGGCTCCAAGGATGGCAAAAATGTGATCAGAAGGTGGAAATCCAAGGAGCATTTATCTGAAATCTTTTGTACGAGGAAAGCAAATGAGCATGGAAGATATATGAGCATTCTCTTGCTGCATGGAATGGAGAGATCAATCATTATAATCCCAGAACTGGCTTTAAATGCAGGTTGGACAGAGATAGCATTGAAGATAGAAAGGTTCATTCAATGCCCCAACCAACTGAAGATTGCAGAACCACCAAGATTCACCAGCAAAGAATACCCTTATGTCAGAGCAGTAAGGGAGAGTAAATGGCATTCTAATACTCTTAGAGAATCAACAGTCACTTCCAACAAAGGAGAAATATGTATCTCACAGTCTCCTGGGGTTAGGGACACCGGAATCTTGAAGAGATGCATTGTCGGATCTTTTTCTGAAGGAGAAACAGAGGTTCCCACTCTATCAGACATCAGGAGGTGGGTTGTGGTTACATGGAAAGCGGTTTTTGGGATAAATATCCATGAGATGGCCAACAATATGTTCCTATTTGAGTTCCCCAACAGGAACATGGCTGAACAAGTCATTCAGAAAGAATGGAGGTGGAAAGAGACTAAATTGAAGCTCCAGTGGTGGAACCCAACAGTTGGATGCGCACCATCGAATCGAGTCCCAAAAACCACATGGATCAGAGCACTTGGGGTACCTCTCCATCTATGGTCCCAAAGGGTTTTCACTGAAATTGGGAATAACTGCGGTGGATGGGTTTCTACTGAAGAAGAGACTAATCTGAAAAATCATATGAAGTGGGCGAGAATTCAAATTTCAGGTGACGGTCGGAATTGTCCTAGTGAAGTTACTATAGAAAGAGATGGCATCAAATTCTATATTCCGATATGGGTGGAGCAGAGTGTTCGATTTGAAATTGCTTCGCCGGCGAATGGAAAGAGGTTGCTGGAATCTGACAAGCCCATCGAAGAAACCAGTGGTCTGAAGGAGGACTCGGACCAGCAGTTAAAAGCAAAGTCCAATTCAGAAAAAGGACAGAAGAGCAGGCCTATCACTGCTGATACACAGTGGGATCACATGGGGTATGCAGATACAGCTGGAATATTTTTAAATAAAGGTCTGGGGCCACATGACAGGGAGATGGCCTTTCCTTCACACTCTCCTTATTATTATTTGGGCCACCACACTAGGCCCAAAAATAATAAGTGGTCTGGGCTTGATGGTGCAGCACATGTTATTTTTAATGACATTAATGGGCTGCAGACTGAAAACAAGTTCGATCCTTTATCTATAGAAACTACAATTTCCCAGTCGATTTCTACAGAACCAGTAGCACCGACACTTAATGCTATTTCAATTCATGAAGAAACAGTAAGCTATGGGGGAAAAGATTCAGACATAGGCGTAGAAGACTTGCAGATGAAGAAAACTATTGAGAACATGGTGGTGAACCTTATTGCAGATAATTCTGAGATAGAGAAGGAAGCACCAAAAGAGCAACTTGCCACAGTGATCAGGCAAGGTAATTCAGAAATTGAAGAATGGGTATTAGAAGATGCAGAACCTATTCAACAAGACATGAGTTTAATGTTGCATAAGGAGGAGATGAATACTACATGGGTGAAGCAAAACATGATTAAACTGGGGAAAATTTTTGGGGTTGATTTCAAGGGGCATGAGGAGGAAGCAGTGGAACTACTGATGCAAATAGACAGCAGTAGACAGGCCAGAAAATTGGAGGCAGTGTCTGTGTCAAAGAGGACTAGATTCAAGGGGACTCAGGAGCTCAAGGGACTTATTTCTTTTGATGTAAAGTACAAGAGTGATGGGAAGAGAGATAAGGGGGAAGGAGGAAGCCGATCTAAATGAAGTTAAAACTGGTGTCATGGAATGTAAGGGGGCTGAACAATAGGGACAAGAGAAGATTTGTGAAGAGCCTTATACAAGACTGGTATGCTGATATCATATGTTTACAAGAATCTAAACTGGAAGGGGAGGTTAAAGAGATTATCAAAGATCTTTGGGGAGGTAGATGGGTAAAATTTGCTTGTCTAGAGGCTAGTGGCACTAGAGGGGGAATTTTGATGTTATGGGACAGTAGAGTGTGGAAAGGGGAGACTTTGGAGATTGGTGCATATACTTTATCTTGCAAGTTTGTGGCACTCCTTCAAGATTTTGAATGTTATATAACTGGAGTATATGCGCCAAACAGTAGAGCAGAGAGGGAACATGTGTGGGATGAAATTGGGGCAGTTCGGGGTCTAATGGAGGGGCCTTGGGCTGTTTGTGGTGATTTTAATGTTACAAGATTTCCTTCTGAAAAAATGAATTGCAGAAGAAGAACCCCTGCCATGGAAGAATTCTCAGATTTTATAGAAGATATGGAATTGTTAGATCCCCAGCTGGAAGGAGGGTGTTACACATGGCACAAGGGTGACAATTGTAGAATAGCATCCAGAATTGATAGGGTGTTAATTTCTAAAGAATGGGATGACAAGTTCAGAAATATCAAGCAGTCACTGTTGCAAAGACTGGAATCTGATCACTTTCCAGTCTCACTTCAGTGTGGAGTGTGGGAATACAACAAGTCTTACTTCAAATTTGAAAACTGGTGGTTGAACACTGAAGGGTTTGTGGAAAGAATCAGGGATTGGTGGAATTCTTTTGTCTTCGAAGGCAAACCTGATTACATTATGGCTTGCAAGTTCAAAGCTTTAAAAGCCAAGCTGAAAGAATGGAGTAGAACAAGTCAGGGAAACTTGGGATCACAAAAAACACATATTTTGAGTCAACTAGCAACTCTAGATGCTGTCCTGGAGAATAGAGTGTTGACAGAAGATGAATCAATACTGAAAGCATCGCTGTTGATGGATTATGAGGAGTATTTAAAAAATGAGGAAATAGCTTGGAGGCAAAGATCAAGGGCTCTTTGGCTCAAAGAAGGGGATAGGAACACCAACTTCTTTCATAAGGTGGCCAATGCACATAAGAGAAGTAACAACATTGATCAATTGATGATTCAAGAAGAAACTGTGGAGGATCCAGAAAGAATTAAAGGGGAAATTATTGATTTCTATGAGAGGTTGTACACTGAATCAATTGGTTGGAGACCTTCATACAATCCTTTCAACTGTTCAGTGATCAATGAGGAAGAAAAAGTTGCTTTACAGGGAGAATTTGATGAACAAGAGGTGTTTTCATGTCTGAAAATGTGTGCCATGGACAAAGCTCCTGGCCCTGATGGGTACACAATGGGCTTTTTGATCAAATGTTGGGAAATTCTGAAGCTAGATATCATGGCCACTTTTAACAACTTTCACTCTCAGGGAGTTTTTGAGAAAAGCTACAATGCAACTTACATAGCCCTAATTCCAAAGAAAACAGGTGCCAAGGAGCTGAGAGATTTCAGACCCATCAGTCTTATAGGTAGTGTCTATAAACTAATTTCTAAGGTGTTAACAGAAAGATTGAAAAGAGTTATAGGCAAGCTGGTGGATGTTCAACAGATGGCATTCATTAAAGATAGACAAATAATGGATGCAATTCTAATTGCCAACGAAGCAGTGGACTCAAGAATCAAACAAGGCAAGCCAGGAATCTTATGCAAATTAGACATTGAAAAGGCATATGATCATGTCAACTGGGAATTTTTGCTGAAGGTGCTCTCATGTATGGGTTTTGGAGAAAAATGGATCAAGTGGATTAGATTCTGCATTTCAACTGTCAGATTCTCAGTTCTTATCAATGGCTCTCCTGAAGGTTTTTTCCCCGCACATAGAGGGTTGAGACAGGGGGATCCTTTGTCTCCTTTTTTGTTTATACTGGTCATGGAGGGCTTGAATAACATGATCAAAGTGGCAAGAACAAATGAATGGTTCAAAGGTTTTGAGGTTGCCACAAGTGCAAATGTAAATGCTAACATGGAAATCACTCATCTACAGTATGCAGATGACACCCTGATCTTTTGTGATGCTGATGAAGAGCAACTGAAGATTTTGAGAGTAATTCTGGTACTGTTTGAAGGGATTTCTGGGTTACACATTAATTGGAGAAAGAGTCACATATATCCAATTAATGGTGTGAATAATATGGAGGAATTGACCAGGATTTTAGGTGGAGAAGTAGGGGAACTGCCAACTACTTACTTGGGCATGCCTTTAGGAGCCAAATCAAAGTCCTTGAATATCTGGAACCCAGTGATTGAAAAGTGTGAGAAGAAGCTATCCAGGTGGAAGTCACAATATATATCTCTAGGGGGCAGAGTCACACTTATAAATTCAGTTCTGGATGCACTCCCTACCTATATGTTGTCTGTTTTTCCCATCCCTGTTGGAGTGATTGAAAGACTAGACAAGATCAGGAGGGACTTTCTCTGGAAGGGTGATCAAGATAAAAAGGTTTTCCATTTAGTCAAGTGGGCTAATGTTCTACTGGGGAAGAAGCAGGGAGGACTAGGTATCAGGAATTTAAAGCTGCAGAGCAAAGCTTTAAGACTTAAATGGCTATGGAGGTACTCACATACACCTCAACCATACTGGGGAAGAATGATCAAAGCAAAATATGGGGAAGAAAACAAGTGGATGACCAAAGAGGTGCACACTTCTTATGGTGTTGGTCTGTGGAGATCCATCAGAGCTCTTTGGCCTTTCCTGTGGAACCATTCCACCATTAAGGTGAGTAATGGCCACAAAACTTCTTTTTGGGAGGACAAATGGTTGGGAAACACTAGTCTAAAAGAATTATTTCCTGTCATTCATGGGCTGGCAGTAAACCAACACAAGAAAGTAGCTGAGATATGGGACAATCATGGATGGAACCTTCAGTTCAGGAGAAATTTCAATGACTGGGAAATCAACACATTGACAGAGTTGTTCAGGCTACTAGAAGAGTTTAAAGGCACACAAGAAGGTGCAGATAAATTGTGGTGGAAAGAAGACAGCAAAGGCATTTACAAAGTGAGCACAGCATACAAATTTTTGAACCAGAGTAACCAGCAGGTGCAACTTTGGCCTTGGAAGCACATTTGGAAAGTGAAGGTACCATTCAAAGTTGCATGTTTCACATGGTTGTTGGCAAGGGAAGCAGTACTGACTCAAGAAAACCTAAAAAAGAGAAAATTCTCTCTTTGTTCCAGATGTTACTTGTGTGGTGAAGAGGGTGAGACAGTCAACCATCTATTTTTACATTGTCGGATCACAATACAGCTTTGGAGGATCTTTGTGAATCTCAGGGGCATTGTCTGGGTAATGCCAAATAGGATTACTAATCTACTCCATATTTGGGAGGAGGCAGGAATAGGAGCCTCAGACAGAGATAGATGGAGGATTGTCCCAGCTTGCATTTGGTGGACAATATGGAAAGAGAGAAATTCACGGTGCTTTGAAGACAGTAGTAGTGATGTACAAAAGATCAAGCTAAATTGTGTCAAACTTTTTTGTTTTTGGTGCAAACAGATTTACCTTGAGGAGACTGAATCCATAATTGAAATCCTAGGCTCTTGTTAGATTTTCAGAGTTTTGGATCAGCTTTCTCACTTTTGCTGTAAATATGGTTCCAGTGCAATCTATGCACTGATCAAGTCAATACATACCAATGTTACATTTTCAAAAAAAAAAAGAAGAAATTATACATAAAATCAAACCAAAAATAGCCACCAAATTTATTGCTATAAACCATAAAATTGACAAATTTCCTCCCACCATATACTTTTAATATTAATAGGACTAAATATATATCTCACCCACTCTTAATGCCTTGGTTACTGTAGACCCAAAAGTCATAGTTTTAAATTCTCCACTCAAGATTGTCAACAACTCAACAAAACAAAAGCAAACAAATACTGGTTTTGTTTCAAGTTTTCCTTTGCCCGAGAGATTGACTAAAAAAACTTTTTTTTTTAAAAAAATGGAAAATGAATTTCTTATGGTAAATCCACGGGCATCCTTCCAAAACCCCCCAGTGCAGGAGCCAAAAGTGACCCTTTTCCACTTAAGCCCCTTGATGATTCGAACCCGTAAAGGACCCTTTTTACTAACCCCTCGCTCCCTCAGCAACCCGTAGTTCCATTTTTAGGAATCAAACCGGGTCTCCTTAACTGATTGATGTTGAAACAGTCTGTTAAAGGAGAAATATTTTTAAAGAAAACAAATTTGATATGGCAAACCCAACCCAAACCCCCATTCCAGGAGCCAAGATTCGAAACCGTAAAGGACCCTTTTTACTAACCAATCCCTCCCTTAGCAACCCATAGTTCCTTAACTAGATTGTTGTTGAAAAAGTCTGTTAATACTTAGATAACCTTATGAAAAAGATAGCAAATTAAATCCACCAAAACAAAATCAGCATGCATAAAGATCAAAACTTTATTCAAATATCCACCGAAAATTCTCTGAGGGTTACAAGAAAACAAATATATTACCTAAAATAAGTCTTTAGGGCATCTAACAACTTCTGATCAAAGAAATATTACACACATAGGAACTAAAAGTGCCTAATTTACTTAAAACTAGCAATTTAAGAACCTCAAAAAACTACCATAATAGATTTTTTTTTTTTTTACATCAAAACAACCTGATTTAAACCTATAACACCAAAAAAAAGATTAAGAGCTTACGATTCTCCACGAGAAGAACCAAATGGGCGTTTAAATGGAGGATTAGCATAAACATCATCCCTTAATCGCTTCATAGCATCTGTAAAAACAAACAGTAACTAAAACTTATATAACTCGATACTTACATTATATATTGTGTCCTAAATTTGATTTTGGGGAAAAAGGCTTTTCGGTTTTCAAATTTCTTGCCCTTATTTTGGGCTGTATTGCATTTTTGCTTTTATTTGGGCTCAAAGTCCGCAACAGATGTGGTCATTTGCACTTTTGGCCTTATTTTGTGCTGCTCTTTAATTTTTGTTTCTCATAGCAAACAACTTTTTCGTGGAGTATAAGTTTACGAAATATATATCACGCATGTCCGTAATGATAAAAATAACAATATTTAGGGTGCTTGCATAAATACAAATTGATTTCTTAACTTAAATTGTTAGTTCAAGTGACATGTAAATTGTTAGTTCTAGTTACAGATGTAGTCATTTGCACTTTTGGCCTTATTTTGTGCTGGTCTTTAATATTGGCCCTCATAGCAAACAACTTTTTCGCAGAGCACAAGTTTATATTTTCGCATCATAATATCTCACAGATTATGCCCGTGCTCTTAAAGAACTTACACCTTACTAGGCATAAGTTCGATCTTAAAAGGATTTTTTTTTAAAAAGATCAACCTATTTGAAGAGAAAATTTTACAATTTCTTCTTTTCTTGAGGTTGTGAATGAGCCCAATTTTTTTTTTTATAACCCGTGTTTAGGTTGAAAGGTGTTTCCATTCAATGTCAACTTGAATCAACTCTCTAATTCATTGAGAAATGTTTAACATGAGTTATATATATTCATTGATAGGTTTAAGTACCATCATGTTTATGGTATAACTGTTTAATACGCGTAAGAAATGAAAAGGTGTGTATGTTACATTTTAACAGGAAAAAACTACTTGTTGTAATAATTTTGATAATTTCAAAAAGATTTGTAGTTTATGAAATATCACGCGTGTCCGATGTAATGATAAAAATTACAAAATTTACTTCCAGTAGTGTGCTTGCATAAATACAAATTGATTTTTTAACTTAAATTGTTAGTTCAAGTTACATCTAATTCAATGTTTACCTTTTTTGTAAAAATAAAACTGCCATCAATATGAATATCAAGTGACTTGACAATTTTTTAGGGCTAATAAATACATTAAAATTTCCTTATTTGATTTATCGGTACTAGCTTACTTGAAATACAATTGCTTAAAAACTTGTAGTAATTAGTACATTATCTTGCATATTAAACAGCTAAAAAGATTTCGATGCCACTGCCTGCTAGAAAAAAGAAGAAGATAAATATTGTGTATTTGTATTGAAATGAAAATTACAAATTTAAAGTAAATTGAGTTGTAGATAAAACAATCATCAATTAGAAAACATTAATACAACTGAACTTAGGTCAATTCAACGTAGCGTTATATTGATTAATGCCTAATAATTGGTGGTAGTGCACAAAACTTGTTTCAGTGAGCACCTAACAGAAATTATTGGAAAAAACTAAGCATTAATGTACTAGTAATGGTTATTTATTTACAACTTTTATAGGGCTATTGCAGATAGGACACTCGGACTAGTATACGTTGGACTTTAGAAGGGTCCTTTGGGTGATGATATATGAGTAATTTTTCATGAGATCATATTCAATAACTTTGATAATGTGTAGTTTTGAATTTTTGTTTTCTCATTCCTTATTGACAAACTTTTAAGGTCAAAAACCAAAAGCATTATATATGGACAAAATTTGTTAAACTTGAAGTTTTGTTCATTAAACAAGCGGGATCAAAAATTCAAACCACCAATGTTAAAGCCATTTTTATAAATCACTTCTTTAACATCAGATATCGTACTTTATAAGATAAAACAGTATTGTGGTAGCTGCATAAATAATCTTGTAGCATTTGATTGACGGTATTAAATAATATCGGCATTAAGTAATATAGATTTCACGTATTATTTTATTTTCTCCTTCTCAATTTACTGACACTTTTGACTTTCCGAGTGTTAAATTTGACTAATCTTTAAAGCTAAATTGAGTTAGATAAACTTAATATTCTAAAATATTAGGTATTCAAGTCTCGTGTCAACATGATGAAAAATATATCTTAAAATGTTGGTCAAATTTTACTTAGATTGAATCTCAAAAATAAAAAAGTCACACAAATTGAGAGAAAAAAGAGTATATGAAATAACATGGGGAATTAAAATACATATATTAGCGAATTAAACTACTCAAAGACAAAGGTAAGCAATTCATATAACATTCATTGACATTTCAGCAAAGATAAGCATCCACTTTGGATAAGTTTATACTCAATGAAGCTAGAGAAACTTAAACGGTGCGGTCCAATTCTTAAACCAAAGTTCAACTCCCCACTGTATGACGTTCTAGAAACATTCTTTGGCAGATTGTTTCCAAAATGACTTGACTTCACTATTTTTTTTTAAAATAAAAAGTACTACACATAAACAAAAAACTGCGAGTAACTTGAGAGGCATGACTTCACATATCCAGCGCTCCCTTTATTTACACTAAAGCATAAAAGTAAATTTTCGAAATGAATATGTACCATCACTACTCTTACATATTAAAATAGAAGTACAGAAAAATAGTAAAGCGAGAGGCTGAAAAAACACTGTACCTTTTCCCAAATTTATAGATCGTCATTAACAACTCAACATAACAACTACCAGTAGAATGGTCTGTAATCGTGATTGAAAAATTGAAACTGAATTATACCAATTTAACTTAGCAAACCTTCAATAAGTAAAATATTCTTATAGTATACATCACATTTTAACATCAAAGTGGATTTAAATTATTTTAGCAGAACGACACAGAGAAATTGAAAAGAATTAGCGGAGTAACATCTCAGTCAAAATTATAGAAAGACTAATTATTAGAGCAATTTGTTTATTTCCTGTTTCCAAAATACTTGATTTGAGGGGTGGGCGGGGGAAGAGGTTATACAAGTACAATTACATTTTCTCATTAGTCATTACCAGCAGAATATATAAATGTAAATTTAATCTGAAATTCGTACATTACAACATTATAAATGGCGATTAGATTAGTCCAGTGGTTGCGGGTATTTATTATCTATAACCTTCAAATTAAATAAAAAATATAAACACTTAAAAGCGCACAAGCAGAACAAAAAAATGAGCCGTTAAGTTGGACCAAGCTGAAAAACGTTGGACTAGAGTTGGTGGGGTGCGCCAGGCCTAAGCTGTAATTAAACTCATCAACCGGTTCGGGTTAATCGGTTCAAATCAGTAACCGGACTGGTAAAACTGGAACCGGTTCAATCAGTTAACCGGTTTCGGTAAAACCAGAACCGGACCGGTTCAACCGGTTCCGGTTAACTGTATATTAATTACCGGTCCGGTTTCTATTTCTTTGGAACCGGAACCGGTTAAACCGGTCGAATTAAAATTAAAAAAAATTAATTGTAGCCGTTGGGCTGCTAATTTGGACCGTTGGCCAACGGTCCATTTGCAAAAATGGCTGTTGCCAAACGGTCCCAAACCCATATTTTGGCCCCCCCAACCCCCTAAACTTTTTTTAACACTTTAACCTATCCCCCACCCCTAAATAAACCCCTCTCAATTTTCATTTTAATCCACACCAATTCACTCTTCTCTTTCTCTCAAATCTCAATCTCTCAATTATAGTTACTTTGCAACAATTAACCACTTTAAATTTCTCTCAAATAAATATTATAAAGTCTTACCATAGTTTCAATTATTAATTTTGCAATTATAATATTGTTGCAAAATTATTGAAGCCCAAATGGTAATGGTATAATCATACCATTGACTAATCTAACCTCATATTTGAATACTGATTACACTAGGCATGCCAATAAACCAACAAATGATAAACCATACAAGAGTTTAGGCAAACAATCAGATTTTAGACAGACTTATAAGTATGCTAGTGACACAGGTGAAACTAACAACAACATCAACATTTAAAATTTTGAACTAACCAAACTTAGCATATGATAATTAATCTACCACCAGTCAGACAAACAACTGTAGCGATCCGTTTAGTCATTATCGTAAATCCTGAAAAATTTGCAACTTTGACATCCTAGACTTGTTCGGTTCGTTTCGTATTCCCGGTGAACATCTAGCCTAACTGGAACCGTTGTGCGAATAGGAATTAAAATATCAAATTTCGAGCCTTGGACCCAGTCAGACCTCCCCAGTGCTAGGCTGACCGCCATAGCGGTCACAACCCAGCAACCCCTTCCCCGCTGTAGGTGGGAAGCATTTTATCAGACCACAGAAGCAGCCTCGAGGACGCTGAAGCGGTGCCACTGAAGCGCTAGACGACCTATAATTGACCTATTTAAAACCCCATTTATTTACTTGACCTAATATTCATTTTCCCAAGTTACAGCCGCCAACTGGGATAATTTCAGCTTCTTGAGACAAAAAGGTTGGGAAGGTAATTTCCTTAAATCCATCATTTCTTCTCCTTCAATTCCCCCTTTTTCATTTTACATCATTTATGATTAAGGCAAAGCTTTAGATGAAGGTTCTTTCTTCAAAATTCTTATGAGACCTTTGGGGAGTGGTAGTAATGATTAACCTAGAACAATTAGCATCTTCAAGATAGCTCTTTTATTTCAAACCTAGACTAATAGCAAGTTCTAAGCCTAAACCATTCTCTCCCTAAATGGGTTAACATGTTAAGTTTTTAATAGTGTCTTATGTGAATGATTGACGTAAGTTTGACTTAGGTAGACCTTGTTTTCCATGAAAGCAGTAAAATAGCAATAATCAAGAATCTAGAATGATTATTTTAGAAATAAATTTTTTTACCACCATGACCCGATTTTTTCAATTGTTGCTTACTCGAATGTATCCATCGTTCTTTGACCTCTTGGATCTATAAATTCCCTACGAAGATGGAAGATGGAATCCAAATGGATGTTTTCTCACCTGTTCGTCCTGAGGTAGGTTTCGGCTTCCTTTCTTTGGTAGACTCTGCTTAGACTTATATATTCGTGTATTAGATGAAACGGAGAATGCATGTATAAGATTTCAGAGATTGGGATGGAAATCTTAGGATGATACTATTATGCGATTTATGTGTTCGGGCTTGTGGCCTGTAGATTCCCTAGGTTCATGTGTTGGTATTTCTTTGCGCATTGGTGGGCTTTATGTGACTTGGAAGACTAGTTGTTCGGTACTTGACTTATTATGTTCTATTGATGAGGAGTTCCCGCATGATGTGCATAATCATGTCATGAGTTATTTAAGATTGAATCATAATTTGGTATTGAAACTGATAAACGTGCCAAAAGATCATGAAATGATTCTAGACTGGATGTTTAGTGGTTGACCTTATAAGTTAGAAGCGTATTCATCATATATTCATGTTGTTAGGAAGTATAGGAATGAGGTGATATTGTTATTGTGATTTTGACTGTGCTGGGCATTGGTGACTAGTGTTAATCTCTTTCATAATATTGTAGCATCTTACTTGCTGTCATTTGAGACAAGGATAGTGATTCTACTATGGCATATTATGTAGCCTTTTATTGATACTGTTGGTGTGGACATGTGTGGTACTTTGATGTTGATTTAATTATTGATATTCAACTCATACATTGCATGCATTCTCATCCTTCATAATATGCTATTGATAGATAGATGATATTTAAGAAAACACTATTATGAGCTGGGCTCAGGTGGATGAGGCGATGTTTATCCCGGAATCGAGAATGAGTGCTGGTAGTGATTGTCGAGGTTGTTACCGGAATCGTGAGGGTGCATGGACTTCGCGGGTCCTCCATGGGTTGTGCTGTCGAGAAGTGATGTTCCATCATCGGAGAATATATGTACGGTACATATGCATTGCATCCATATTTCATACATTATTGCATTGCATTGTACCCTTTGACTTCTTGTGTTATTCTTGCGATATTCTTATGATCTAGTGATGATATACAGATTCAGATTGGATGTATTTAGACTTGACAAAGTTGGGCTTAGTTGTTATAACCGTAGGCCATGATCTCGAATTACTTATGTTTGATACTCGTTAGCTCAGTTGTATATTTTGGCTTCGTAAATTTAGGCAAATAATGAATATCAGAATGACGATATAACTTCCCGATACTAAGAGTGGATATTGTAATGGTAGTTGACTTTTGGTACTTGAGCCAAATTTTCTATTGTATGTTAGATGAGTTACAAGGGATTATAATGTAAGTTAGGCAAACGGATCACTAGGGGAGAGTTGATGTGAGTAAGAATCTTTATTGTTGAGACGAGCGGTAGGTAATGTGCACTGTCGACCTAGTTTTACCTATCATGCTTATTTGTGAACTCTATTACTGATATGTTCTTCTAACCATTGCCGGTCTATGATGCTTACTAGTACTAGTATTGTACTGATACTAGTCTGCTACATCCCTTTTAGGGTGTAGAGTTTTTCAGGGTATTAATTGTTGGAGTTTTCCAGAAGGTACACGGTGCCTATTTTTAAGGCCTCCATCATTTTCATTCCGAGATGAGGGTTGGTCTTAGATTTATTATTGTATTCCGATTCAATCTTAGTCGCTCTTGTACTAGTCTAGACTAGGTCATGGGAAACTGAGTCATTATATTTATTAAATAGTTGTAAACACTTCCGCTAATTTATTGCAACATATTGGTTGACTTCTATTTTCGATTATGATCTACCTTGAAGGATGTTAAATCTCGTTCTTTGCTACTAAATTATTGTGTTGGGTTGAGGGTTTGCCTACCAAATTGGGAATGGTAGGTTCCCACGCGACCCTAAAATGGGTCATGACAAGTTGGTATCAGAGCCTAGGTTACCGGTCTCACAAGTACAAGAGCAATGTCTAGTGGAGTCTCGTGGAATGATACGTAGACATCTGTGCCCATCCACGGGAGGCTATAGGACATTTAGGAAATCTTCTTTCTTTCTTTCCAATCGTACTACGTCGGTCAAATTGGTATCTCGCTGTGTCCAATTGGTATCTAGGCGATTCCAATAGGTACCTTAACGTTTTGGGATATGTGGTGTGTTTGGACTAACCCTAGGGCAATACGTTGTCGATGTGGTTCCTAGAATTGTTCATGTGAGTATGTATTCAAGATGTGTCATTGCCAGTGGTACTGCTGAAGCGGCTGGTATATCGCGCCAGTGGTTCCGCTTTCGCAAAGGAGGGACCACTGGGGCGCTACGTCTATTTGTCCACAGCCGCTCCCGTGTCAGCCCATCCACCTCAGCGCTAATGCCATAGCGGAGGATAGTCCGCTGAAGCGAACCTGTCAATTTTTTCTCGACCGCTTCTGCGCAGCAGCCGCCGCTGAAGCGTGACCACTGCAGTGATGACTCGACTACTGAAGCGGTGTCCCTGAAGCCTCAAACCAGTAGCTTTCTACTGAATATCCAACCTGTGCAATTCCAACAAAAATTCAAACAACAGAGCTATTTGACAAAAACCAGTCACATAAAAACAAAGCTCGACAAGGGAGGAAAGCTATCCAAAACTTATTACAAACCAGATTATGTGAATGGTGAAGCACCACCACCACCAGAACCAATAGTCCCATGGTTTCCATTTTATTATAGAAAGCCACCTCATGCTGATGTTGCTCAATCTTCATCATCATCACCCTCTCTTCAAGAATCAAGAACCACGAAGATGATGATTATTACTACTACTATTTTTCCTTTGATTTTGCTTTTTCATTAAGTTAGGTATCTATGTGAGTATTGATGTAATTAGTAGAGAATGTGTTAATAAGATTGTTTGAGAATTGTTGTAACATTTTATGTCTATTGAATGATCATCAGTTCCATTTTTCTATGTTTATTGATATTATGTGGACAGAAGAGTCCTCTGTTTTATTGTTTTGCAAAATGAGTTTTCAAACAATCAAAGGGTGTGGTGGAGTTGCAACTTGCAACTCCATATTGTATGGAAAAGCATATTCAAAGTTCCAACAATAGCATACGATGTGTCGTAATGATAATTTTATAGCGCTGCTATGCGTCCTCGTACTCGTCTTTCGTAGCTCTTTTTCATTGTTGGGCCTCGGTGTAATTGTTTGGATTCTTTTGACAGGACCTGCAAGATGTTACCGCCAGATCAAGAACAAGCCTTACCCAAAATCACGGTTTTGCCGTGGTGTTCCTGATCCAAAGATCAGGATCTATGATGTGGGCATGAAGAAAAAGGGAGTCGATGAGTTCCCTTTCTGTGTACACTTGGTCAGTTGGGAGAAGGAGAATGTCTCAAGTGAGGCACTCGAAGCTGCCCGTATTGCTTGCAACAAGTACATGACCAAGTCTGCTGGGAAGGATGCTTTCCACCTCAGGGTCAGGGTTCATACCTTCCACGTTTTGCGAATTAACAAGATGCTTTCATGTGCTGGAGCTGATAGACTCCAAACTGGTATGAGGGGAGCTTTTGGTAAGCCCCAGGGTGTTTGTAATCGTGTTGCAATCGGTCAGGTCCTGCTCTCTGTTCGCTGCAAAGATGGAAACAGTAACCATGCCCAAGAGGCTCTTCGTCGTGCCAAGTTTAAGTTCCCTGGCCGTCAAAAGATCATTGTCAGCAGAAAGTGGTATGTATTCTATCTCAAGGTTCACTTTGTATTATTATGTTACTGCATTCGGTTTCAGAACTTTTAACTTTTACATTTTGAAGACTATTCTGTTATCTATGATTAGCATGGAAAGCGGTGCTCTATTTCATTTGCTTAGTTATTCAGTTGAGAAATTAATTTTAAGAAAATACCCTACAGTAAATTGCACAATTTTTTGCCTTTCAATGCTAATTTTGTCTTGTAAAGGAAGTTTTGCCTTTTTTCCCTCTATGGGGATGGGCTCTGTTGGCCTGTTTCCCATCTGAGTCTTGTAATGTTTCATAATATCTTGGTTTTATGTTATCTCCTTACAGTTCTGAGCTCTATCCTTGATTTCTTTGTCTAAAATTCAGTACTATTCGAGTGTTGAGCGATCTACTTTACCCTCTTTTTGAAGTTATGCGATTGAACATGGCCAATTTTGTTAGTTTTAGATAATTTGTAAAACTTTTGCTTGAATCTCACATGTGCAACTCTGATTCAGGGGGTTCACCAAGTTCAGCCGTACTGATTATATCTGAAATACAAGTCAGAGAACCGTATCGTCCAAGATGGTGTCAATGCAAAGGTTCGTTTTATTCATATCTGTTTTTAAACTAGTAACATTTTTGTTTTGCTCATTCACTTTTCTTGCTGCTGATTCGAATTTGCACTCATTCTTATTGCCTGTTCTTTTGCTTTTACAGCTTCTTGGCTGCCATGGTCGACTTGCTGCACGTCAACCTGGAAGGGCGTTTCTTACAGCTGCTTAGGGATTGAAGTTGCATAATCCTACAAATAGCATATTTAGTTTTCTACCTTTGTTGAATGAAAATTTGTGACGTGGAACTTGTGTCTTTGCATGAACCTTGTAACAATTTTATCTAATTATATTCTGTCTTTTAACTTCCTCTTACGATTAAGAGCTCGTATCTTTGACGAATTGATACCTCTCATGACAGGCGGCATAAGAACAAATTCTGATCCACCCCTACTAATTAATTCTAAAGATCTCAATATTTGCTCATGAAAATCGAAATTCGTCCTCTTTGCTGTGAGGACGAATGTTTTAAAGAAATTGGTTTCGTGCAAATCAGTAAATAAAAATTCTGATTTTTCATCAATTTCAATTAAAGAAAAAGCTGAAAGCCGCAAAGAAAAAAATATCTTATGGTATTTATACTGAGTAGTTGCTATGAAACCTTGGTGCAATGATAATTTAGGTACGAATCTCGGTGAAATGATGGTACCCTGTTATTTCTATGAAGTTTTCTCATCCTGCTGGGTCAAATTGATGTGCTTATATGAAATACATCTGAAGACAGATTGCCCAAATCTTTGACGTGTATTGAAATCTTGTTAGACATTGCACAGTTGGGAAATCTCTGCTTGAGCAAATGGTGAGTTTATTTTATTTCAGTGCCAGGGTGCATCCCAACATTTAATGAAATAGGAAACAAAAGGGAAAAGTATTATGAACAATTTTAGAGACTCCAACACAGTACAAGATTCAGGATGCACAAAAGTTTCAAAAGACCATGAAGCAACTAGATGCGTTTAATAGTCCACAAAAGTAAATATCCTCAAAATGATGAGAAGTTACAAAACACAGACTTATTTCCTGTTCAAAACATAAATAGAAATAGAGGCGTCCTCCCCATACAAATGAAGAGCAGAACTTCAGTATCTGTGTTCTAACTTCTCCTTCTCCTTGAAGTGCTGTACGTACCTGCATGCACAAAGAAACACCATCTCTATGAGCTAAGCAACCACAAAACTATAGATAGATCTGTTAAAATATCAACCAATAAACATAGGCATTTCTAGAACCAAAGTTAGCAAAAATTTATACCAAGTGACGAAGTCAAAAGAAAATCAATCATCCATCTAAGCGCTCTAGTAGTAAGGGCAATGGGGGAGGGAACTTGCTCAAAAAGCTCAAGCGAACAGAAGATAATTTACAACCTAAAAATAACTAAGATTTTTACAGCAGTCACTTTCACTTGCTTGGAGACAAAGTTGAATAGAATAAAGAAAATAGAGGAGAAAGAAGTTAATCACATTTATTTTGAACATACATATAAGAACCTTTAGAACAACCTCCCTACCTTTCAAGGTGGGGGTAAGGTCTGCGTACACTTTATCCTCCCCAGACCTCACTTTGTGGGATCCAACTGGGTATGTTGTTGTTGTTGTATACATATAAGAACCGTGAAAAACAAAAACATTTTAATTACGACTCAGTTAAGGAGGCATGGCATGACTAGAGCTGTAAACTTGGTAATATGTTAGAACAATTTACTATTTTACCAGCAAGCACACTAATATGAAAGTACATGATTATCTAACTAGTGTCAAACATTATGTCAAGTATTATATCTTAGATGATGAAACTAATTTCATCTAGTTACTAATGTGGTTATATATTATCACATTTTACATATCAAAAAGGTTATATTGCTGCATATTAATCCTTTTTAAAAAAAAAATTGAGCTCATGATGCTTAAGCTTGTATGCTTTACCAAGCAAACTTTTTCTACTTACAAGAACTAACGTGCAACACTTCTTTCCTGACCCCACCAAAAGAAAAAAAGAAATAAATAGAACTCCGCAACAGCATGACCGATACAAAACAGAGGAAAATCTTATTAACCTTGCCTTTTTAATCTGTAAGTAGGCTTGAAACAGGCAGGTCTCAGCTTCAGAAATTAAATACTTATAGAAGCAAATGTCTTCAACAAGTTTAAATAGGCATTGTGCAATTGTATTTCATCTAATTAAATGAAGGGAAGATTCACAGTGTGCAAAGGCTTCGCATACATCATGGGTTGTCTTCTTAGCTACCTACAGATACAGAGACACTGATATGCCAACAGGAATGTTTGGCAATCATGCTCTTATGCATATTCTAACCGCTCTCCACTGGTCATATCTTATATTCCGACTAAAGCCTGAGTAACTAAGTTCCCATTCTAAGCTACAGCCTTCGTCGGACTTGCTTCACATTTCTGTCCTTTTATCCTTATAGGCTACAACATATCCCAAAACATATTGTACAAGTGCTCCATCACTTAGTCTAAACGAAGCAAAATCTAGGAAGATCAGATGAACAAGCACCTCCAAATATTTAAGCGCTCAACATATTATTAATGTACACGAATCATATGGACTCTACCAATGTGATTTTCTAAGCACACTCAGCTTCAAATAAAAAGGAGGAGGTCTAACAAAGGTCAATGAAAACAGTCTAACTGTGATGCATCCTTTTAATACAGAATTTATCGGAACATGCTCATCTAGACACACACTAAATTTGAACTGACGCATAGTTGATCGATCAAAAATCGAATCATCGATTATATATTGCAGATAGAGAACTCAATCCTATTCCTATAAAAATCACTCAAATTATCCATCAGAAAGAAAATAAAATCTATATAAATGAGGTGAAAACGACGACGCATGGAAAATAGAAATGATAAGTATTTACATGCACGTTATATCTCCCTGTTTGGTTAGAAATTTGCATGTTATTATATAAACGAAACAATCCAAAATTAAAGGTTCAAATATAAATGATTCATATAGGTGATCGATTTATTTGATTGAAGTATACTTACGAGTAGGTGCCTATAAGAGGAGCGAGCAAGAGAGTAGTGCTGATCCAATTCTCAGAGACTTTGTGATGGATTTTACCAGGAAGATCTTTCCAGAGACCTGGCATTACCTTCTGTTGGAATGGAGATAAAGCGTAAACTACTGCTTTCAGTTTTACTGGTTGTTTCCCCATTTTAATGGTGAATTTCTACAAGTTTAGGGTTCCAGATTGGAATTACTAGCATTTGGCGGATGAATGAATGAGGAAGCTTCATCTTCCAGAAAATTCGTTTGGGCTTCTGGGCTCATCAAGTGTAGCCCAGCCCATCTTTAGTCACTATCAATTTTCTTGTTGAAATTAATGAGGAGAGTATGTCTATACTAAAGAAATTTTAAACTATCAATTTATTTTAATCTAACGGGTGATAATATTTTATTGATCACATTTTCTACTCTATTTTTAAGCCACAAATATCAGAATGCTAAAAGTAAGAAAAATAGTCAAGTGTGAGTCCGATAAGCTAAAAAGTAAAAATCATAAATTATTAAATTGGATAGAAACCTTAATGTTTTTTTAACCCTCGTAAATGCGTTAATTTTTGAATAAAATTATAATTGCAGAGGCCTATATTTTGCCTTTTAGGTTTCCTTCTATATTAAATTTTGCTGGAGTTATGTGCATTTTAATATTAAAATATTTATATTAAAGTGCATGGAATATTAGTGGCCATAAAGTGGAGAAAGTGGTGTCATAATTTTTTGTAACTCTTGTAACCACTAGAGCTTGTTCTTCCATACTATCCTCTACTAATTGTCCCACTAAACCTCAAATTATTATCCACTATTTGGCATTTACTATTTGGAAGAATCCTACACCTATATAAAGGGTGTTTTCTTCCTTGCGTGAAATGGATAAAAAAAGTGGATGAGAAGTATAATGTTGAGTTTATAATTTGAGGATAGTGTAGTGAAAGTGAGAGTTGAGACAAAGAAAATTATTCTAAGTCTTCAACTCAATACCTATAAAAGAGAGCATTTTTTATATTGAATGAAGGTGTTCTTATGGTGGAGTTTTGGACTCTTCAACTAGTCCGGAATAGTTTGAGTCACATGACGTTGAGGGGTTGTTGTATCCTGGAGGGGACAAGTCAGAGTTATACTACTGGACTGATGAAGATTATGCCGCAATGGGCTTGAATCTCTTTAAAGAAAGCGAGATATCTGCGCCTCAGCCTGAATATTTACTTAGTCATTTTTTATAACTTTCAACTGTAATTTATCGGCATATTCACCAACAATTTTCATTTTACTTTCTATTATTATTATTTTCATATATAGTCTGGTATGTAAGTGTATATATATAGATTCTTAATTTAGTGTTAGTATTAAATATATATTTCAATTTAGTGTTAGTACTTCTATTACCCCCAGCGAATAAAAAAGAGTGCCCCTTACCCCCCCCCCCCCCCCTTTTTTTTTTTTGTTAAAAAAGAGTTTCTACCTATTAAATAAAGAAACAATTAACTTTATTCTTTTAAAATTATCCTTATTAAGTGTTAAGTGATCAAATTGCAACATCTATTTAATTAGGGGTAGTTTAGTCAAATTACCTATTTTTGTCTGGGAGTTAGTGTTTTCTTAAGGAATTTACAAATGACTAAGTGGACACTTTTTTTTATCAGGAAGGAGTATTTGGATAAAAATTTGTGTTTACTGTTTACACCCAATTAATTATGAATCCAGTACATGTGTCTTTCCCACGGAATTTATGAAAAACACATGTCTTCCCTTCATTGGTTGGGTGTAATCAGCCTGAATAAGTTTTTACCATATTATTAGTGGTAGCATGTACTATAGTTACGTACTCTTTATAGAAGGAAAAGCAAAGCCTAACATCCCCTATCCTCCTCCAACCCATAAACCCCAAACAATCTTTCTACTCCACCACGCATTATCTCAACAACAGGTCAGAGCTTTAAAGATGAAGCGCATTATCATATATGGATGTTTTATTGCTTGCCTCGTTGGAATTTTGATGAACCCTAACGTCATTAAGCCTAAGCCTGAAGAAAAGATTGTTGCAGACAACTCTGTTCCAAATACAACAATGTCATCAATTCCAACTCAAAATTGTCACTTTGCCTCAATCCAGGGAAGAAGATCATACCAGGAGGATCGCGTAACATGCAACCTCGATCTTAAAATTTCTCTCTTTGGACCCGAAAAGGTGATTCTAGAATATTTATTTTCCTTATTATAAGTAATTACAGAATATTTATTTTCCTTATTATAAGTAATTACAGAATATTTAGTTTCCTTTTAGTTTATTGATCTTAGAAATGTACTTTTGGCTAACTGTATTTGTATTTGGCTGACTCTATTTTGGCAAAGTAGAATATTTGGCTGTATGTGTTTATTGAATTTATATACATATGTATTTGACTGACTATATTTTGGAGTTGTGAAAACACCCAAATATACGTAAAGCGGGTAAAACATAGCTACGAATTGTAATTACAGAAACAATAACTACGGTTGGTTAGAAGCCTAGAAACTATAGATGTTTATGTAAGTTATTCTTTAAAAATTATACAACTTTTGAAAATAATTACGCCACGTAGCCCAATGTACAATATTATACAACATTATTCCTGGGAACATTGTACATAATGTATCAACCTTGTGTTTAGACACAAATATGTTGGAAATCGGGTGTTTATACACAAAATATGGGCTACGTGGTGTAAATATTTTCAAAAATAGACATATAGCGTAATTTTCCCTATTTTATTTCCTAGTCTTTTATTATAAATGCAAGAAACAATGTAATGAATCAATGCAATAGTTTTTGTTCATTCTCTCTCTGTTTTTCTCCCTAATTTCGTCGATTCCATAACAGAACGTTGGTGTTGTAGCAGTATTTGATGGTCATATTGGATCGGCTGCTAGTGAGATGGCTTCAAAGCTCTTTTTAGATAAATTTCTGTCAAAAAATTACGGCGAACAATCTGTTAATCATATGGAATTTCTGAAATCGTCGGTAGTTAAAACCATTGAGGAGATTGATGCAGAATTCTCCAAGGCTGCGGTTGAATATGAACTTTACTCGGGATCTACTGCAGTTGTTGCTCTCATATACAACAAAAAACACGTTTTAGTTGCGAATGTAGGGGACTCGAAGGCGTTTATTTGCTCTGAGAAAACACAATCACTTGAAGCTAAGGAGTTAACTGAAGATCATAATGCACATAGATTGGATGAAAGAGCTAGGATTGAGGCTTCTGGAGGAAAATTTGAGTTTTTTCCTAATTATGTTCCTCTTTTAATGGGCCATTTTCCCATGACTAGAGCAATAGGTGATGTTCCTTTGAAAAAATATGGCATTATAGCTACTCCAGAAGTGACTGATTGGGTAAAATTAACTTCAAAAGATGAGTTTTTGGTTGTGGCATCTGATGGAATATTTGAAAGTTTAAGTCCACAACAAGTTTGTGACTTTTTATATGAAGCAGAGGATCATGAAGATCTATCACTATTGGCTAAACAAATTGTTCAGAAAGCATTTTCAGAAGGCAGCAGAGATAATTTATCAGTTGTTTTGGTACCCTTGGGATCAGGATAGATGATTTATCAGGTGGTTTTTCTGGTTTAGGTTTTAGAAAAATTGATCTTATCTAGGAAAAGTTGGTGTGTATTGAAGACCAACATAGAATAGTAGCTAAAAGAATTTCTGTCCTTTTTAAGTACTACTACTAATTAAAGAACCTCACCATTTCTTTATTTGGTGATGTTAGGAATGCATTACTTTTGGATTTATAAAAGAATCATTAATCCTTGCACAGTGACTCAATTAACTATACATTTTATTGTCTTTCTAAATCTTTGCCTTATTGTTATAAGATGAATGCTTGAAGCATTACTAGTGATTTGGATACTCATGGAGTCGTGGAATATAGTTAAGAAAAAAGAGTGAAATAAGCTGCACTTTTCAGACTCCTTAGGAACTTGTAAAATGTAGATTAGACTAATGCATCGTTAAATTCCAGTAGAGGCAAAAAATTTGTAATTGATTTTTTCCATCTGTCCTAGCCATGATATACAGAGTTCATGCGATACTTATGCTGGTGGAAGGTAGCAGGTACCCCTGGAATTAGTCCAGGTACGCACAAACCGACCGAACACAACAGTTATAAAAAAAGGGGGAGCAATCATGGAGTGGACTGTAAACTTTACCTTACCAAAAGAAATCATGGAGTGGACTGTAGCTTCTGCATTTATAGAGAGAACATGGTCTTAAATCCATATCATAGGATTTACATATAGCAATCTATATTTAACAAAGGATGTTATCATACAAATCCCAAAAAGGAAAGGAGAAAAAAAGAAAGGAAATCACCCTTGTCAACTAGCTGTCTAGAACAAATAAATCAAATAATCATTCTACTTCAACAACAAACAACTACAGTCAACAAATCAGTTTGAGGTTGTCTTCAATCTGCTATTTTTTCTTCGTTACATACTATTTTCACCACGTTAAAGCCACAAAAAAGCGCTGCATTTAGGTGCAGATTAGCATCCCCCTGCCTGAAGACGCGAAGCAGCTGTGCAACTAGGAAACATAGCATTCATCACCAACCAGTTTTCGCTCGCTTCATCCCGCTTGAACTAAAAGGAGATAGACTACCCCTTGGTTGGGGGCTCTCTTCTCTAAAATTGTTATTCAGCAACGCAAGTTCTCTAAGCTGTTGCATTTTATATAAGTCCTGCGACTCATCCTGCAATTCCAGGCAAATGAACATGAAATTAGCAATACAATTCCTAGAAAATCTCAAAAACATAAAATGGTTATCTTCCAACTTAAGTTTTCTTACCTGCCTTTTTAAACTACTATATATTCTCAACTCTCTTAGTAAATCACCATGTCGAGTCAGACTAAGATTTTATGTTTTACGTTGAGGGAGTAGTTACATTAGACCTTTCTCCTATGGGATTCTACAAATAGATCATAAGAGATGTCCTTGTTTTGCTTTTTTGGTTCAGGATGTCCTTTTTTTTTTTTTTTGGGACAAAATAGGTCCTGATAGTTGCACAGTTGAGAAATAATCTCAGATTTTTCATGAAGAGCAAATATTCATCACGCATCTATCAGTTGTCTGCATATGTCAACTCTTTCAGACTGTCCATTTTAATTTATGATTAAAACCCACAAGTACAAGATAATGAGTGTTTTGTCTGAAATTGCTTATAGCTGTATATGTCGGAGTCAAAATGTGCTTACCACAGGTCTGAGCAGCTCTTCAATAATTTGGCTCGCTTGTTTCAACCGTGCGTCAACTATATTGAGGGGTAATTCTGCCTCAAGTAGAACATGCAATTGCTCATTGAGGTGCTCATAACCTGGAAGGCCTCTCAGACTCTCTTCCTACAATAATATAAGACAACCAAAAGGCATAAGTAATATAAGCCGAACACAAGCACAAGCAAAACATCCCGTGCAGAGCGGATATAAAATGGAGTACAGCGGAGGACGAAAAGCAGGACAGTGTGCAGAAAATGTCAATGGAACTTACTTTTTCAGGGTCTTTTATTGAACCCTGTCCTCTTATAAATACACGACACCCAGTAGATGCTTCCACCCGCTTCAGAGAATTACCTCGAGGTCCTAAAAGCCGCCCAACAAAGTTGAACTGTACCATGAGAAATATACTATTTAGTGCAACTGACTTCTACTGCTTAATTAATTTGATGGAATATCAAAATCTCTTCAAGCACATCCCTCTACAGTCTACTCCATCCCTCCATCTTAAGTGAGTTACAAATTATGTCGAGTTATCACATAATTATTGGTAAAAATACCATCTATGGGAGTTGAAATTGATATTTTCAATATTACTACGTGGAGTTTAATGAATTAATGTGACATGTCTGAAATCGTTATATGTTACACCAAATAATGCAAACTGGTAAATCCAAACTAGATACATGAAGAAATAGATGGCAACATTAAACACCATCAAGTATCAACTGTCTACAAAGTCAGCTTACATTCGGATATCTGTCAACAGGTATATCCAAACGCAACACCCGCTTAACAACAAATGAACTTGGACTTCCTGGTGAAGCTTGCCAGTCGATGTGCCTTCCCTGTGGTCCACCTAATCTTTGCTGCAAAGCGGATTTCAGGGATATCAATACAACCAGCAACACATTAGGAGTACAAGAAAGTGAAGGATAATCATTAACTCATTTTCTATGACATTGCAACTTCATGAACCCCCCAAAAAACAAAAAAGATAGACATAATGACTGACCAAGCCCTTTCAACACATTAAAAAAGTCCTTTGCATGTTTTGAAAACTAATGAAAACCGGACATAACTAAGTGTTATCCGGTAAAGCCAAATGGAAACAGGATCGGAATACAGCGTTATACCAAATGAAACATGATGCCATGGTAGTATAATTACCAAACCTAAGTAGCAAGTTGCTTTTTTCTATTGTCAAATAAAGCTGTTAGAATCGAAAACTGACTAGAACAACATACTTAAAACCGTAGACTGTTGACACCAGTGTGACTAAGGAAACACATGCTGATGTATTCAAGTCACTCTTGTTAAACGACCTATATACTACCAGTCTGCTATTACAAGGTTCGATGATACATGTGAACTATAATAGGGGTGAAAATTGACTTAAGCTTCTCAAACAAACAAAAGAACTTTTGTAGTCCTCAGCTTCAGCGAAGAATAAGATTTAAAGATAAAACAATTATTTTAGTTCAACTTAGAAAGAGGGCATTTCAAATGTCAGTTTCTCCGGAGATGGATTTCAGCTAGCTGTATAACTTTCAGATTGCTGCCAACCCCCCTGATTTTCTAATTATAGAAATCTGAATCAGGTCATAGGGCATAATCAGACTGGCTTCTTGATGGTATGAAGTGTTAGCATAGTTTAAGAAGAAATGAAACAAGGTGTTTAAAATTCTAACTCAAGCATAAAGAGAAACTGGAAGTTGTTTCTCTCATGTGTTCCATCTTCTTCCTTCACTTTATGATTTTGCTCCTATCATGAAAATGAAGCTGTTTTCTGTTAACTAAAAATGTAATCTCTTGGCTGGCTGGAAATCTGAGTATAGGAGAGTTGAACTCATCTTAAACAAGAGGTAAAAATCCCATTTTATTGATTTCATAGCGGAAATATTTTACGTAAGAGGTCAAGTCATCAAAAAGAAACTCGTTAGTCTAAAAAATAGTAAAGTGAGGTTTCTTTAAATGAAAAATTATGCAGTGCCATAAGATAGCAGTTTGCACTTCGTGGTTGCTTCCTCCACTTTAAATTGCTTTCAGTTTTGTCCTTTTTCTTTCAGAAGTCCCATGGAGCTTCAGCATTGGACATGCCAAAAATTTGGCACTATCAAATTACATCTCTTTTAAAACTGTTGTTTGTCCTATATTCTTCAGTGAGTAGTAATTTTCCAAAGTAACTTAATATTCATTGATATCTTACGAAGTCGAGGCTTGCAACATAATGTAGACTGAAGTTAAGTCCTACTTTCTTCATTTGGAGGTACTTTCAAAGCAATAATCATGCCGGGAATTGTAATCAATTTCTCATTTCAATATGTGGTTAAGCTGAGTATAAAAAGGCATCAGATCTATAACTGGACCAAGGAGCATGGTTTTGCAACCAGAAAATTATTGGACTATGCTGAAATATTTGTTCTCTAAACAAGCATTATTGCAATTGGTCTGTCCACTGTCCTCTTGAAAAGGAAAAGATAAAGTCAGCCTAATCTTAGTCAATATGATATTAAAGAAAAAGTCACGATAACACAGTAATGGCTCTGAAGATCTTTGTTTAAACATTATTCTGCACTCCTTAAGTTTCCAATAATGATGAAATAAGTCACTAGGTCAACTTACTACAATTCCCATAAACTGTGTTTGTGTTTCAATGAGCATAGAAACCATGAACTAGCCCCTAGTCACAGTACACATAAGACGTCTAATAGGCAGCATTACCGAATTAGTGAAAATAAAATTTGAAAATTCTGCCTAAAGACGAGATAACATAAGCTGACCTCTTGAAAGGCATTCCATCCATTCCCATTCCAGCCACCTAAACCTTTTCCTCCAACATGTTGCATCATGTCATATGGACCCACGGGACTAGGGCTTCCACGTTGTAGTCTGTCATAGTCACTGAGTACTTGGTTGGGAATCATTCCAGAAAGTCTTAATATTTCTGTCAAAGAGATCAATACTAAAATTCGTAAATTTCTATTTGGAGAATCATAAAGCCATTAAGCAGAATAAATACCAACTTAACCATATTCACACAAGGAGAGACTAACCTCATACAATTTGCAATAAAGTATACTTTCTGCAACAAACATTTCTTTGAAAAATTATTAGGTTACATCCCAATCTATAATCTACCTCTTTCAAAATGCAGTTGGACCAAAGTTTATGTGGAATACACACTTCTCAATCGACATAATAAGCTCAACGTTACCTAACAATCAATACTTGATTTTTCTTAATTTATTCCAGTGATGATACCGCTTAATTCTCCGTTTAAGTAGTACTATTAGTTAGTAATCGTGTGGATTCTTTGCTTCTAGGGGTAGTACTATCGGTTGCTTCATTTGCTTTTTATCTTGCTATTCTTTTGTCATATTTTTTCTCGATACCATGCTTCAAATCTTTTTCTTGTCTTTCGAGCCGAGGGTCTACCGGAAACGGCCTTTCAACCCCCACAAAGGTGGGTAAGGTTTGCGTACATTCTACCCTCCCCAGACCCCACACTACGTTGGGTATATTGTTGTTGTTGTTGATGATACTGTTTAAATAAATAAAATTTAAACAATACACATTACATATCGAGTGTTCTGAAACTTATTAAAATCTCATTTCATTTATCCTTTACCATTACAAATCGCTTCTTTCCCAGTAGATTTGATCAAAATCTACAACTTTGTTATGAACTTTTTCCAGTCATAACCATTTGTTAAAACTAACAACAAAGAACTTCTTAACAGATTAGTACTCCTAGATTGGCAAAACAGAGTATACTAAAAGCTTATCAAGAAATGCACAACCAACTCATACATATTAAATCAGTAAATAAAAATTCAAGAATCTATAAACAAACCTTGATTCAAGAGTCGGCTACATATTGGAAGAACTTGTGTAAAAGGTCCAAGCTTTTGCCTTTCTGCTAACAACTCTGTCAAGTACTGACTACAAGAAATTAAAAGAAAAACACCCAAAATAATAAAATTGGTTAAAGATTCAATCTTGCATAGATTTTTCAACATTAAATTTCAAACCCCACAATCTTTAAGAAAAAATATTTGTTCATTACCTATCAACATCTTGGTTGGTCCTATTAATATGAGGAGAAACAGCTCTTGCAGGTGAGAAATTCAAGTTATGATTATACAAATTAGACATGAACTTGAGTTCAAGAAAAGGGTCTCTAAATAAATGTTTTGGGCAGTGATAGAAAAGGGGAAGAAAGATATCACAAGGGGTCAAGAAAGAAAGAAAAAAAATGCTTTTTTGGTTAAAAAAGAAACAAAGAAGAAAGAAGAAGTTTTGAATCAGTGAAACCCTGGAAAACAGGGGAGAAATTAATAGTGAAGTGTGTTTTTGTAGAGTTGGAGTTGGAGACTTAAATAGTTGTGGGGCATGTTCTAACCCACGTTGGCAGCAACACTTACATTTTGTTCTTGTTTTTCTCTACGTAGTAAAAAGGCTCTCTATACGTAAATTACCTACCTTATGAAAAAAAATCACTTACCTCTGCTGTCAAGAAGCGTGATAGGATGGATAGGATTTCTAGATTATTATAATTAAAGATGTGGGATTTGATTCGTGAGTATAAAAAAATGATAAAAAATGCTTTCTCTTTTAGTAGGCTTGCGCGATAAGAATTCATATTAAGCGGGGTTAACATGAGATAAGAAACTAAAACGTTCACTTATTTTTTTTCCTGTTGTTGCCGGAATTTGTATGTATCGAAGATGTTTACCCACTTTATTATTCATTGGGTGACTTACATACTTTTAGTTTTGTCGGTCGCTTACGTACGTTTAGTTTTGTCGGTCGCTTACGCACATTTAATTTTGTCTTCATTGATCACTAGATCACACTTTTAAATGCGTAAATCGATGTTCATATCCTATAGGTATTGTAAAAGAATTTTTATACTATATAATCACCTAAAAGATTACTACAAAGCAACAAACTACTTATAACAAATAGAACTAGTTGCTTGACAAATGAAGAAATCAAATGAGAAAATGATCTCCTATGTGCATTTTTCAATTTAAATATATGAAAATGACCCAACAAAAATTTGTTTATAGAATAGATAGGCTCTCTACTACATAAATTACCGCTTCTACCCTCCAAGTAAATTAAATCACCTACCTTTATTGTAATAGGATGAATAGGATTCCTAGAATCTTATAAATAAAGGTGTAGGATTTGAATCATGAATATAAAAAATGCTTCCACTTTTAATAGACTTGTGCCATAAGAATCCGGATTAAGAGGGGTAAACACGAGATAAAAAATCAAAAAGATCACCGAATTTATTTTTTCTGGAATTTGTACATATGCAAGATTTGTACCCACTTTATTACTCATTAGGTTACTAACATATTTTTATTTTTGTCGTAATTTGAATGTATTCAAAATTATACTCACTTCATTGATGACTAGGTCACACTTTTAAATGCGTAATCAATGTTCAACTCCTATAAATATTGTAAAGGAATTTTATACTATATAGTCACCTAAAAGATAGCTACAAGTAACAAACTATTTATAACAAATAGAACTAGTTACTTGAAACATGAAGAAATCAAATGAGAAAATGATCTCCTATACACATCGTCCAATTTAAATATAAGAAAATGACCCTACAAAAATTTTGTTTATCATGTGTTCTTTTATACTGAATCACTGATCCTGTGAGAAAAAAATATATAGCTAAATTAACGCTGGTAATGAATAATGAAATCAAATCTCTAAAATATATATTATCACTAATTATATATATAAAAAATTATATTGTAGTATAAGTTAATAATACAAACCAAAAAAACTTAACTCTCCACAAATGCTTTTTTGCCCCTTTTTTTTTTTTTTTTTTGATAATATATCGGAAAGATTAACTCAGTGCCCTAACCGCCTTTAAGTGAAAGGGGGAATTTGCTATTTTATTTTTCAATTTCAATAGTTACGTTTTTCCTATTAAAATTGACTTTATATACATTAGTTTAGTAGAAATTTTAATATAGTAATATACTGTAATATCTAAAGCTCTATGTTTAGTGAAATACCATTTATATAAAATAAAACAACAAAGAAAAATGGGCAGAAAAACTAGAGTAATGTAGTGTTAGTAAAGTATAATTTAAGCTGAAGTCATCGACAGACCCCTGAACTCGTCCATTTAGACCCCTCAACTGAGACGTTGACCATCTTAACCCTCGAAAACAAGCTAAACTGTGCCATTTGAACACATCGTGCCAGCTTGGTACATGCGTGCAATACACTGCTTTAAAAGAGCGCGAGAGACCAAATTTTTCCTTTGTTAAAATTTTTAATCATTAAAAATTAATTTTAAGAAAAAATCTATTTTAAAATCTATTTAAATAATTAAAAAAAAAACTGAAAAACCCAACCCATCCTCTCCGATATGAAAACCTAGCCCACTTCGCCGTTGCCGCCGTCGCTTCAAAATCTATTTAAACAAATCTCCGACGAAAAGCGGCACCGTTTTTTTTTTAATTATTTAAATCGATTTTGAAGTGGAGCAGTGGCAGCGGCATCGACGGCGGCGGCGAAGTGGTCTAGGTTTTCAGATCGGAGAGGATGGGTTGGGTTTTTCAGATTTTTTTTTTTAAAATTATATAAATAGATTTTTCTTATTATTTTTTTTTTTTGACATGACTTATTTTTATTGGTCTATTTTTCCATGTCACAGCAAGTGAAGCTCACGCACCACACTTGATCTAGAATGTGTTCAAATGACACAGTTTAGCTTGTGTTCAAGGATTCAAATGGTCAACTTCTCAGTTAGAGGTCTAAATAGAATAAATGAATATATTCAGGGTCTCTCAATGACTTCAGCCTATAATTTATAAACACAAGTGCAAGAGCCCAGCAGAAAGCATCTTCCAAAAAATTTAGCTGTTCCATTAAAAATGCAGAGCTAGTAAAGTGAAAAATACTTACCTGTCAATTGTCTTTTGCCATAAATTTTGTAATACACTGACGAAATTCCTGAACAACGAGCTCATGACTCCTCTTAATGGGCGCCAGTGTCATTTTCTATTCAATACTAGTACATAATATAATAGTCAATAAATTTATCATTACTCATTCCGTTTCATTTTAAGGTTTTACTTCTTTTGTATTTTATTAAAAAGAATGTCTTTTTTAATATTTGATAATTCTATAATGTCAACATTCGACATGATTGGACCACAAGATTCAAATAATATTTTAGTACATTATCCATCCTACGTTTAAAATCATAATATTCAAAAGTCTCCTCTATCTTCTTAAACTTCGAATTTGATCAAACTAAAACATTTAAATTGAAATATATATTATCTATGACATCAGTGCAAAGCTTTTACCAAAACCTTACTACAAAATTAGTCTATTGAAAAATTAGATACATGAAAGACCCATATTCACATTGGGTGTTTGTACATATCAAATCAATGAATATTGAGATTCAATTTGTTTTTGTTTTTTTTACTTGCAACCGACATTTATGCATATCAAATTAATGAATGTAAGATATGTGTTTTGCATATAAGCTTCTATTTTATATACTCACATTTTTTTATCTCTTTAAATTAAAGGACTGAGTTTACTGTAACAATGAAGTGTAACTAAGTTTTTTAACCTCATCATTTTCATTCTAATAGTAGTATATTATGGCAGATAAAGGTAGAACAATTTATAATGATATCGAAGAGCAAGCATAGGGTGGGGGAAATATGGAATATTGTGTACCCTAGCATAGGATTCCAAAGAAGGCGTGAACAGTGTACTTGAAAATTATATGACCATGCACGTTGGACAGAGACAACAATGTGTGGATCGCAATAAAGTTCCTCATTCAGACCCTCCCACTTTCATAAATTATTCATTGAGTTTTAACTTTATATACAACAATGTAAAAGAATTCAAATCACCCAAAATATCTATAAGTAATCCTTCACATAAAAAGTGAAATTAATAATCTTGAAAATAAGGTAAGCTATCTGCTATAACAAAAAAAATGTGACGTGATAGAGTACTCTTGTTAATTAGTGAGTAGTCGTTAAAGCACTCTTCTTAATTTCATACATGATCTTCACTTAAAAAAAAATGGAATTGGATACAAACTGTGTCGTTAATCTATTGTCATATTTTTGATAATTTATAGCTAACCCGTCGTTAAATAGAACTACCGATGAGTTTTGCTGTTTAACTAAAAAAATTGTCTGCACTAATTTGTCTTTTTTAGTAGCAAGCTTCGACAACTCTAATTGTCCTATGTTCTTGATTTTAATTGTGGAAGTGTTCAAGTTAATTTGTTCACACAGACTATTTGATACATACTTACTAGCATAATTATCACTCTGATAACTTTGTCACGAAGGTTTATTAGATGCATATTAAGAAATGACTTCACGTTTTTTTGTCTATGTTGAAATCTAAACTCAGATCTCTCGTGATTTTTATCCACTTTATTAACCGTTGAGCCACACTCTTGTGTAGGTACTCGTCCAATGTTACTTCTAAAAATGTCCCATATCCCGTTTGTCTTAATCTTCATGTCTTATTTGTTTTGCAGATCGCCAATATGGAACGTGAACATTTTTTTCTAGTTATAAAAGTTACTTTCAAAGAGCATGTTGTATCAAGTTCCGTTTGACAGTAACTGCACCACATAAGTATATATATATATATATATATATATATATATATATATATATATATATATATAGAGTTACTATTTATATCATCACCTAAACAATATTTCTGATTTTAGCCTAAAGTTTGTCTCTTTCTTGTCTCAATATGACTACAAAAGAAGTGCGCCAAAGAGTCATGACAAGAATAATAATGTAATATATTACATCAATTTATATTCGTCGGAATTCACGAGAAACTTATGCCTGATCCAATATTATATTATTACATTATTGATATTTTTCCCTATTTTCCATTCATCGGTACATTTGCTGAATTGTTTGAGTGAGAATTTATATTTTCGGAATGGAATTAGCTTATATAACTATAATGTAAATCGCTTTTGCTAGACATAATACATAAACATACCCTCAAATTTGGCCTTAGCTGGCAAGTATGTCCTTCAACTTTGGATGTGCACAAGTAAGCACCTTAATTTGTATAAAGTTGAACCCGTAAACACAAATGCTGATGTGGCACTGAAAATTTTAGTGTCTAGATGATCATTTTGTAAGTTAGAGTGTTTAACTGACAAAGTGGAGATAGGTTGAGGTGTCTAGATGAATTCATTTTAATGTCAAATACACTTTTGCTATTAATTGACGGAATATGCATATGCAACGCACGTATGTTGAAAATAGTTGCACAATAAATTTAACATACCAAAGGGTTGGGAATTGCATAAGGAATGAACTTTCTTAAGCTTTTTTTTTTTTTAAAACGCTAAGTAAAACTTAGTGGAGGGATACTTAATTAATAAATAATAAAAATAGAACAAAAAATAAACAAAAGCCAAATAGTCCCGACAGATCAGAATCCTATGAAACAACATCAATCGCATAATAGGAAAGTTCTCAAGTCCAGGAGCTACTCGTCTTTGCCAGAGTATCGCCAAAGCTGCTTCTTCACCAATTGACGCGATAGGCATGTGCAACGAACATACGCTGAAACTAATTGCACAATGAATTTAACATACCACAAGGGTCAAAAATTGCATATAAGGGCTAGATGAATGAACTTTCGTGAGCCTTTTTTTTTTTTTTTTTTAAAGTTAAGTAAACCTTAGTGGAGGGATATTTTTATTAATAAATAATAAAAGAATAAACAAAAGTCAAATAATACCGACAGACCTAGATCCTATGAAACAACGTAACGTCAATCGAAAAATGCGAAAGTTCTCGAGTCCAGGTGCTACTTGCCTTATCCCGAGTATTGCCAAAGTCGCTTCCTCACCATTCGACGCGATATGCACGTGTAGCGCACGTATGCTAAAACTAGTTGCATAATAAATTAAACATTCCATAAGGGCCAGGAATTGCATAAGAGCTAGATCAATGAATTTTATCGAGCGTAGTTTAAAAAAAAAAAAAAAAAAAAAAAAAAAGAAGCAAAAGTTATCCAAAAATAAAGATAAGAAAAAAGAAAAATGGAAAGAAAAAGGGAAGTAAATGCTACAAAAAATCATTTGAATCCCTAAATTTGCTTGAGCATGACTCTCTCTCTCTCTCTCTCTTTGTCGGCAGTCCGATGTTCTTGATTCAACTGGAATCTCCACTTCTCTGTATAGATCTTGATGTGAATACGCTCTCATCTTGCTGTTGTTGAGGTTGCATATGCTAAATTAAAACTCGCTGATGTGAAATCATGATCTCCACGATGTTCTTTGCAGCTCATGTGATACGAAACTTCTGGGTATGTTTTCCTTCTGATTCCTCCCTCTTTCTTTGTAATATATTTTATAGCTATTAATTAATGAAACCCACAAAAGAAACCAATTGACATGATATGCACGTGCAACGCACGTACGCCAAAACTAGTTGCACAATAAATTTAGCATACCATAAGGGCCAGGAATTGCATAAGAGTTAGATGAATGAACTTTCTCGAGCGTTGTTTTATTCAAAAATTCCAAAAAAAAATACAAAAGCAAAAGCTGTCCAAAAATAAAATAAAAAGAAAAACGAAAGTAAATGCAACAAAAAATCATTTGAATCCCTAAATTTGCTCGAGCATGTCTCTCTCTCTCTCTCTGTCGGTAGTTCTTGATTCAATTGGAATCTCCGCTTCGTTGTATAGATCTCGTTGTGAATACACTTATCTTGATGTTGTTGAGGTTACATATGCTAGATTTGAACTTGTTGATGTGAAATGACCTACACGATGTTCTTCGCAGTTCCTGTGATGCGAAACTTCTAGGTATATTTTCCTTCTGATTCCTCCCTCTTTTTTCGTAATGTAGTTTATCGTTATTAATGTAGCCCATAAAAGAAACAAATTGTCATGATATGCACGTGCAACACACGTACTCTAAAATAGTTGCATAATAAATTTAACATAACATACCATAAGGGCTAGGAATTGCATAAGAGCTAGATGATTGAACTTTCTCGAGCGTTGTTATTTAAAAAAAAACTAAAAAAAACAAAAGCAAAAGCTTTCCAAAAATAAAGAAAATAAAAAGGGAAGTAAATGCAACAAAAAATCATTTGAATCCTTAAATTTGCTCGAGCATCTCTCTCTCTCTCTCTTTGTCGGCTGTCCGATGTTCTTGATTCAACTGGAATCTCCACTTTTGTGTATAGATAATAAGCCCCCATCTTGTTGTTGAGATCGCATATGCTAGATTTGAACCTGTTGATGTGAAATGACCTCCACGATGTTCTTCCCAGCTCCCGTGATACAAAACTTCTGGATATGTTTTCCTTCTAGTCCCTCCCTCTTTCTTTGTAATGTAGTTTATCGCTATTAATGAAACCCATAAAAGAAGCCAATTGACGCGATATGCACGTGCAACGCATGTACGCTAAAACTAGTTGCACAATAAATTTAACATACACAAGGGCCAGGAATTGCATAAGAGCTAGATGAATGAACTTTCTGGAGCGTTGTTTTTTCTAGAAAAAAAAACCCAACCCCCCAAAAAAAAACACAAAAGCGAAAGCTGTCCAAAAATAAAGAAAAGAAAATAGAAAATCGAAAATTTTCTCTAGCATTTCTCCCTCCCTCTCTTTGTCGCGGTCTGATGTTCTTGATTCAGCTGGAATCTCCGCTTCTCTGTATAGATTTCATTGTGAATACATTCTCCTCTTGCTGTTGTTGAGAGCAAGCAATAATCGTAAAAAATATTTTCATCAAGTACCGTGAACTTTGCAAGTATATTAAAAATAAGTACAAATTTTCATAATAACAAATAGATGAATCTTCAATGCATAGACGATGATGCAAAAACAAAATATATTAGAAGAAGCACAATAATCAAGAGGTAAAATACTATTCGAGTATTTTGGTTACATTTAATAACATTACACTACTAAAAAAACAAGATTTCCCGACCTCAAAAAATCGACCTCAATTGAGGTCGGAAAAAAACTGACCTCATGAGGTCGGTAAAATCGTAATATTTTTTTTTTTTTTTAAAATAAACCGACCTCATGAGGTCGGTAATTTTGTATTAAAATTTGAAAAAGTAATGTACCGACCTCAGTAGGTCGGTAATTTAATAAAAAAAATCTGATCAATTCATTTATTAAATTTACCGACGTCATGAAGTCGGTAAATTAATAAAAATCTAAACCCTCCTTCTTGTTTTACCTCATTTTTACTTTTGTCACTCTTAAAAATCTAAACCCCTGTCTCTCTTTCCCTTTCTCCACCGCCCTACCCTCGCCCACATCGCCGCTAGCCAGATCCGTCGCCACCCAGCCAGGTCCGACATCCAGTATGTCGTCGCCAACATCTATTCCAGGTATTTGTTTTTAATTGTTTGGGATCTAGATAGTTTAGAGTTCTTCAAGACATTTACTTTTTTGCTTCTTTTGTGGGTTTCTCACTCATTTGGTTTTATGGGTTAGTGTATTTGGTTGATTATAGTTTCTCTTATGTTAATTCTGCGTTGGTTTTTTGTTCCCCTTTGTGGGTTTCGTTGATTATAGTTTCTAGGTTATAGTTAAACGAAATTAATATTAATGAAAAGGGATTACTGTTATAATTTTGGCTGTAATTTTATCACAATTTTGGTTTCCCATGGCTGTAATGACAAGTTTAGGGTTCGTTTTTAAGTTGTTGGTGAAGTTGTGAATTTTTTTTTCACAAATTTGGTTTCCCATGGCTGTAAGGATTTATGAAAAAACACACATTTTATTCAGATATATTTGTGATAAATTCATTACTAATTAAAGATGTCTTGCTTGGGAAATTGGCTCATATCAACAGAACTAGTACAATTTGTCGTTGGAATTGAAGATTATTAAACAAATATGTTGCGCGTGTCCTCAGATCAGTAATGGTGTGAAAAACCATGTACCATAAATTTATGTTTGTTGCTTATAGGACTTGGCATAAACTGATTATGAATATAATGTCTCTAAATTCGCTGTTTTAGCTAATCCGCTGGTTGTACTAGTGATCCTGGAATTAGGTGTTCTTTTATTCTTCCAATGATCTCTGTTTGATGGCATCGATTAGCTTTATCAGAAATCATTATCTAGTTTTGAGTACTACTAATCGAATCCTGCAATTGTTAAGTAATCTGCTTGTTTGACTAGTTGTAATCGAATTCCTAAGATTTTTTTGAGGCTATTAACGAGACAACCGTCTATCTCACTCCCTCTTTGTTAGTGTTATCTATGGTGCCGTGATTTTATTTCCATTATGATATGGTTGCAGTTTCAGTGCTATTCATTAGACATTAGCAAATTAGTGACCAATTTTCTTGAGGCTATTCGATTGTTCTGTCCTTGATAGTAGTTGTTGTGCCCGGAACATTCTTCCTCACTGTTACTACTTCGTTGCTGCCTGTTGCTTATGGTATAAAAAAATTGAGGTTGTCGCTGCCCAGTGACGCTATTTGTTAGGCTATCATATTGATTCTTACTGCAGGATTTGCTTTTTGGCACGACAACCTGGATGGCAGGCGATTCATGCAACCGATTGCAGCCATCCCGTGGCCAGACCTTCTTCGCCTGTGCCTGTATACAGATCTAAGCCTCTATTCAATTGTTTTCACCACCTTGGTATTGTTATTGTTCCATTCAGACCCTCATTTTTCATTGTCAGAACTGATGCCACTGATTTTTTTTATTTTTATTTTTTAACTTTGAAGTACTGTTATTATAATTATCGGTTTCTTGAACGTGAAATAATGTGTTTGCACATGTTTGCTTGTTTCAAGTATATGCCAATAGCTATGGTTATCCGTACCTATAATACATGTAAACATAAAAATAGGTAAATGCAGTTGAATCTATTTCTAGCACCTGAAACTATTTTTAGAATATTCCAATGTTGTTAATGGTTATATGTTTTATTCGTTATTTCTAGTCTTACAGGTACTCGTAAAATTGAGGATTTACTTGTGCCCCCTGAAATTGCAAAATGATAGTTGTCACTTAAGCTTATCAATTAGATTTTGAAGGAAATGTTTCCTTTTTTGTGCTGAATTGCTAGTAACAGAAAATTAAGCCTCAATGCTATATGAAAGAACATTCTCCTTTGACCTACTCACAACATAAACAATCTGTTTTAATAAGTCTTGATTTATAAACCTGCTCAAATTGAGAAGATTGAGTAGTTACAATTTATCTAATTAGTTTGAGGGAGTTTAAAAATCAATCAAGTACTTAATTCAATATAAGTCCTGTTTGACAAAAATCACCTAGCCAATCTTGACTTCAAGACTTTGTTTTTAAGAAATTCAATCTCTTCTTTAGGGAGTATGTGCTATACTTACTAAATTTCCTGATACACTTTTTTTTATTTACTTTATTTGATTCTTATATCACTAATGTTTCTTTAATTATGACTTGATTGTCCAGATGCTATCCTTAGTATTAAATGTGTTAAAATGCCTCATGTCAGCCACTAGTCAATCTACGTGCTTTAATTGGTTATATTTGACTTCACATGAAATGGCCACATCTCTAAGGAGGCGCATATTTCTACTAACCAATCTCTCTTCCTTTGCGAGATGTTTCTATCTATGGATTTTGATTGAAGACGTTGCCTTGAAGAGATATGAAGGTCATCCCTAATTCCAATCGTCGACTTCTTGCTTCCCTCTCAAATTCTAACTAACTAGTGCTTTAATTGTTTTATTTCTTGCTAATTAAGACTGAGCATCTAGTGATTATTTTTACTTACTATATGCTTAGTCCTTCTAAAAATTTAGAGTGATATATCTAGTTTATAATAATTAGTCGAGTAGCATGACGAAGTAGTTAATGTGTTATTGATAGTCATTGGATTAAGCTTATGGGTATAACTATTACATTGCTAGAACCTTTGAATAATAGTAAAAAATAATTATATACTTTTAAGAATTCCTTAATTATCACTTGCTTGCTTTGTCTAAATCTACCTATTATGTGGTACTGGAGGATAAGCTAATTTAAAATACTTAGTACTTTATCTGCCTTGGGGCAATATTTAGGTAGAAAGTTAGTTCAATACATTAGTATAACTAACTACGTAGTTAAATTTTTAAATAGTCTTGAGCCCGAGTCAATGTTTGGTAAAGTTCCAAATTTTAGGTGGATCTTTTCAAGAAATGTAAGGATGCTAAGCTCAACCCAGTTTTATGTAGCCTCTGGCTTTCACCTAA
Organism: Lycium barbarum; assembly: GCF_019175385.1. Taxonomy (NCBI): domain Eukaryota; kingdom Viridiplantae; phylum Streptophyta; class Magnoliopsida; order Solanales; family Solanaceae; genus Lycium; species Lycium barbarum. Next base: position 168,538,268 of record NC_083337.1, read on the forward strand.
ATTATATCTTATAGTCCTGCATCAACCTAGGCCTAAGATAAGTAGTCTCAAGCATTGATTTTTATATATTTTCAAGGATAAGCAACTTATACACTAGCCTCATCTTTTTTGGCATAGTCCAGGCAAAGTATTGTTTCCGGTCGTTATTGATTTTTAGCGACTGGATTTCCCCTCGCTAAAGGCTATTTTTCTTGTAGTGTTTGGTAGGTTGGGAAAAGTCAGAAAATGAGGTTGCAGTTCTAAAGCAGCAACTTGAGGCAGCTGAGCAGCAGAACTTGACTTTGGATGTTCGTGTCAACCATCTTGATGTTTGCGAGGGGTGAAGTAGTCTAATGTTATAGACTAACTTAATGTAGACTAGTTTAATGTTTTGTGGATGTTTACAAATGTTGAAGTAGTTTAATGTTGTTTTGATGTTTGCAAAGGTTGAAGTAGCTTAAGTCTCTTGTGAATGTTTGATTGATGTTTTTATTCAACTTTGAAGTAGTTTCAAATTGAATTTGATGTATTGGTGGTTGTAGTATATGTGTTGTAATAGTAGTTTAATGTTTTATGTATTTATAGTAGTTTGGTGTATTGTTGACAGATATTTGAGCTGGTTTTAGTTGAAAGTAAAATTATTTTCATCTTGACAGGGGAGCAGCTGGAAAAACAACTAGGTGCTGCCATTTTTCTTGCAGGGTACCGACCTCATGAGGTTGGTTTTGGGGCCAGACACATAAAATACCGACCTCATGAGGTCGGTTTTTTGCAAAATATTTTCAGAAATTGCAAATTACCGACCTCATGAGGTCGGTTTTCTGCAAATTTTTCCAGGGAATTGCAAATTACCGAACTCATGAGGTCGGTATTTCATATAATTAATATCCGACTAAAAAAATATTACCGAACTCATGAGGTCGTTTTTTTGCGACCTCATGAGGTCGGTAATATTTCCGACCCACTCTTTTCTGACCTAATTTTGAGGTCGGTTTTGAGGTCGGTTTTTGCCCAAAACCGACCTCATGAGGTCAGAAATGGCCCTTTTTTCAGGTCGGAAAATACAATTTTTTAGTAGTGTTAAAACTTGTCATTTAAGTGAAAGTTGAATTCATTTTAACGTCAAATAAATTTTTACTATTAATTGAAGTGATATGCATGTGCAAGGCACGTACACTGAAACTAGTTGTACAATCAGTTTAACATACCATAAGGGCAAAAAATTGCGTAAGGCTTAAATGAATGAAATTTCTTGATGATAGCGGGTAATTACAGGTGGTTACCGGCTTTTAAGTATATGATAGTGAACTTTATACAGTTAATGTATATGAGATAAAATCACCCGGAACTTCTATCTTTCTCAGAGCTATCAGATCAAACGGTGTATCAGACCACTCACGGTATTTTAATTAATCATTAATTATCGATTTAAACAAATTTCTATAATCAAAAGAGAATGCAAAAGGAATTTGTTTTATAATGCCCAAGTTTTAACTCCTATAGATATTGTAAAAGAGTTTTTATGAGTATTTGAATGGTGAATAAAAAATAAATGCTTCGTCTTTTAATAGGATTGTGTGGTAAGAATTCGAATCAAGCGGGGCTAACACGACATAAGAAAACAAATAATCACCTTTTTTTTTGTTTTTGCTGGAATTAGGACGTATTGAAGGTGTCTACCGACTTCACTATTCATCAGGTCAATTACGTACTTTTAGTTTTGTTGGAATTTGATCGTTTTTAAAATTACATTTACTTCATTGATCACTGAGTTACACTTTTTAATGCGTAAATCAATTATCAACTCCTATAGATAATGTAAAAGACTTTTTATGTATTTGAATCGTGAATAAAAAATAAATGCTTCCTTTTTTAATAGGATTGTGTGGTAAGAATTCGAGTTAAGCGGGGCTAACACGAGATAAGAAGCCAAAATAATCACCTATTTTTCTTGTTTTTGCCGGAATTTGTACGTATCGAAGATGTCTACCAACTTCACTATTCATTAAGTCAGTTACATACTTTTAGTTTTGCCTGAATTTGTACGTATCGAAGATGTCCACCCACTTTATTATTCATTCAGCGACTTGCGTACTTTTAGTTTGTCGCTTTCGTACTTTTAGTTTTGTCGGTCGCTTATGTACTTTTAGTTTTGTCGGTCGCTTACGTACTTTTAGTTTTGTCGGAATTTGAACGTTATTAAAATTATACTTACTTCATTGATCACTAGGTTACACTTTTAAATTCTTAAATCAATGTTCAATTCCTATAGATATTGTAACAGAGTTTTTATGGGTATTTGAATCGTGAACAAAAAGTAAATGCTAGCTTCCTCTTTTAATAGGATTGTGTGGTAAGAATTCGTATTAAGCGGAGTATCGCCAAAGCCGCTTCCTCACAGATTGACGCGATATGCACGTGTAACGCACGTACGCTAAAATTAGTTGCATGGTAAATTTAACATTCCATAAGGGCCAGGAATTGCATAAGAGCTAGATTAATGAACTTTATCGAGCGTTTTTTTGGTTCCTACGAAAAAATCCAAAAAAAAAAAAAAAACACAAAAGAAAAAGTTGTCCAAAAATAAAGATAAGAAAAAGAAAAATGGAAAGAAAGGAAATTAAATGCAACAAAAAATTATTTGAATCCCTAAATTTGCTCGAGCATGTCTCTATTCATCTGGAATCTCTGCTTCTCTGTATAGATCTTGTTGTGAATACGCTTTCATCTTGCTCTTGTTGAGGTCACATATGCTATAGTTGCCACTAAAGATCAACAAAAAAAATTCATATTGAGCATTCAAAAAATATCCCAAAACATGTACAATATGTGTATAATTAGTAAGTATACGTTAATTGTGCCTCCACGAAATATATCAAAATATGTATAATATGCGTATAATTAGTGAGTATACATCAATTATACATTTATTAAACAAAAATTATACACCAATGATACATTTTCTAATTATACGTTGATTATACATTTATTATACACAAATTATACAACAATGATATACTTTCTATACATATACAGTTGTGATACATATTCTATACAACAATGATATGGTTTTTATACGTATGATACATTTCTATACATATGTAGTAGTGATACATATACAATAATGATACAATTTATATACATATGCTGGAATTCATTGAAAATGGCTAGAAAATGGAATTATTTCGAAAAAGTCTAAAAAATGACTTTTAAGATTCTTGGGCTATCGCTCATCGGATGTCAATAGTTTCACCCAGATGACCATTTGTGTCCTTTCCTTATATAATAGGGGATCTCCTCTTTGTTTCACGCTTGGAAATATATATATCTCCTTATTAACATTCATTATTTCAACTTTCTTCTCCTCCTCCTCCTCCTCCTTGGATTGAATGAGTGTGCGTGGGTATGGTTGAAATTAATTGAAAACACCTGAACGATACTATGTGCAAAATTTAGTATGATTCTAAGTAAATTCTGATTGAATAAATTAAATGTAGTGTCAAGTTGCCTTATACTGCTACTAATTTTCCTTATTTGGAATTTAGATATTTAAAAAGTGACTATACTTGAGAAGTAATGAATGTGTAAAAAAATCTTACATCGGTGGATATTAATTAAACTAAAATAAGTTCATACAGAGCCTCGAAAAACGAAGGGGAGCCTTGGAGCGATAGTAAAGTTGTATCCGTGTGACCTATAAGTCACGGGGCTATCTACATCACACCCTTTGGGTGCGGCCCTTCTCTGAATCCTGCTAACACGGAATGTTTTGTGCACCGATTTAGCTGTTTTAGTGCTTCGAAAAACATGCACTTACATCAGGAACGCTTCATCTAGCCTAATATATATCATGCACTGCCTTACAATATAATACTACTACGTACTAGGAAGCAGCAAACAAATCTTCAAACGTCAAAGACTAAAAACTAGGAATATATATATATATATATATAAAAGGTGCAACATGGATAAACTGATCCGCGAACACAACACTTATCTAACCTAATAAACCATGCACGGCCTCACAATAGTACTAGGAAGCATCAAACAAATCCTCAAAAGACTAAAAACTAGGAACATAAAAAAGGTGCACCATAAACTCAAAATCCTAGCCCGCCTCTGATCAGCTATCCTTTCTATTCAAAGGCGGCTAGATCATCATCGTCATCTGGAAGCGGCTGAGTAGCGACTAGCAAAAGCTCTTGTTCATGCAATTTCTGTGCAGCTAAATCAATCTGTACTTCTGGTGGAGCAAGTGCAGGCGACTCCACAAATTGAAGATTATATTCCCCAGCAAGCTTTCTAGCAAGGTACAAAAATGGCTTCTCAAAATTATAATTACTCTTCGCCGAGATCTCATAATATTGCAAATTCTTCTTCCTGTGGAAAGTAACTTGCCTCGCCTTAACCTGCCTGTTCCTAACATCAACTTTGTTTCCGCAAAGAACAACAGGGATGTTTTTACAAACCTGTTGGTGAGAATACAATACATTACTGTTGAAAAATAAAATGAACAAAAATAAATAAATAAAATTTAGGTTGAGGCACGGATTCCCAACTCTCTTATTTCACTACACCGACCTTACCTTTTCCATGCGCACTACAATATTCTTCCACACTTCTCATACTTCTCATACGTCAACACAAGGAATAAATATTGAGTATTTTTAGGGCTAGAATTCTTTCATATAAATAGATTAAATAGCAAAGTAGTAGGATGATATTATTGCAGAACATGGATTGGTGGGGGATAATTAATTGTACGTGGATCATGACATGAGTTACACCAAGCTAAGAAATAATGATCACTTTCTTGTCAACTTATAGCCACTAATTACATGACAAGATATAATGCACTTTAATATTAATAAAACGCAAATAAGCACCAACATTACCCTTGAAAGATCTCGATGCCACGTAGGAACATTCTTGTAGGTCGAACGAGCCGTAACATCAAACATGATAATTGCACATTGACCTTGAATGTAATAACCATCACGAAGACCTCCAAACTTTTCTTGTCCTGCTGTATCCCAACAATTAAAACGAATTTTCCCAAGATTTGTGAAGAAGTCTAATGGATGAACCTCAACACCAATAGTTGGTTCGTATTTTTTCTCGAATTCACCAGTGAGATGCCTTTTGACAAAAGTTGTTTTTCCAGTACCACCATCGCCAACGATTACAAGCTTGAAGCTTGGATAATCTACAATTTGTTGGTTTTGTAGAGCCATATGGAAGAAAAAAGACGCAGCAAATTAATCAAGAGAGGGAGGGCTATGGTTTTTGTATTAATCAAGTAAATCGCCAAGGTGGGCTTTATATATTGGGCAAATAGCTTTAACTTGAAGCCAAGTTAGCTTAACTTAAAGGCAAATTAATTTTGTGTATTCGGATTATTATAGAGTCCGAGGAAGACGGGAAATTTTGAAGAGGAGAAAAATAAAAAAGCAGAAAAGAAAATTAATTAGAAAAAAGTTGATAGCCTATTGCTAGTAAATAAAGGTATATTAACGGTAATGATATACTCACCTATATATTCGCTAATTTCTCCTAATCTGTAAAGAAATAACAATTGGTTCAAAATAAATTCTTATTTGTACAATATCAATCGGTATTGCAACGATAAACACTTGGACACAAAGGCCGATGCCATGGCAGTTCTAAATTTATCCTAATCCAATGTTGAGATGTTCTCGACACCAAATTATATATTTATGTGTAAAAAATCTTTAACATTGTAGTGATATATAAATAGTAAATTTGAACTCATAATTTAAAAAATATATTACAAACTCTGATTTTAAGACACTTGAAAATTGAATTCATAAAATTTAAATTCTGAATCCGCATTTACTTCGACCAGCCAAAATTTAAGTTTGATACAAAGTTGAGCCTCAAACCAACCGTACCGCACCAACATGGTGATTCCGAAGGAAAAAAAACACCTCTTGAGTTACTAGCTAGACTAGATCACCAATGGCCAACAGAGTTAAATTCTTCATAAATGTCTCGGTATTAGTGGCTTTGATATAGTCATTTGTTTCAAAAATCAAACATAAGCTTTCACAAGACAAAAGGAAGTAAACTTTTTGGCCATGTTTCTAAGGACGAAGGAGTCATAACTACCTATTTTAGAGATTTGAGGCGTCAGATTTTTTTTTTTGAATAAATATTTTTAAATAATAGCAGAAACTGTATTTCATAAACTCAAAAAGTACGGGCACTTTTGGAACTTTATCAGCGAAATGTAATTTAATTAATTAAACACAAACTGTTGCTCTCTAAAAATATTTTTTCATAAAAACCGATTAAAGGCAACATTAATTTTTGATGGTTAATGCGCACTGTATTTAGTGACTTCTTTCTTTTTCTCCACTTTAGATGAAACCCCACCATATTAATTCCACCTTGTATTTCGACTTTTTTTTTTTAACCAAAAATAAAAGGTCATTGGTTAGTTCTACTTAGTGACTTATTACTGATGCAATCTGCTACTTGTGCAGGCTTAACTGGCTAATTGTGTTATAATGCTCTAACGCACTATCAATTCTTTTAATTGAGGGGGACGCAATAATTAGGCTGAATTCTTTTTGTAGTCCGAAGTTGCAATAATAAGTCAAGGAATGTAGGAAAAAAAGTCAAAAGATGTAAGAGATAAGAAAATGTCTCAATTCTCACGGTCCACCTCGAATATTTGTCTACCGAAGAAACAAAATCTGATGTTTGATCCAGCGAAAGTCATTTTCTATGAAAACAATTTACGCAGACATATTTTATCGTGGATGATATTCATTTGAAAAATATTTTTTCAGGGTTTAGTTGTGAATGAAAATATTTTTCCAAAAAAAAAAAAAAGTGTATTAAAGAATAATCAAATTATTATTAGCAAATCACATAGTGTCTCAATGAAAATTTTGAGAAAAATATATAGTCTATAAGCTCATATTAGTTTAGCTTAAGTTATGTTTGAGTGCCTACTTGATGGACTTGCTGAAAATTAAAGTCCTGATTATACGGGTGCATAACAATATTGGTTATTAAGCGTAAGAGCACCACTATGCAGTGTAAGTTAGTTAAAGTGGAAAACTAACTTGGTTCAAAATTTGACACGCTAAGTGGGTATTCTCCAATCTTTTTTTCTAGTATTTATTTACCTAAAAACTTAAGACAACGTCATTTAATCTATTGATTATGCCAGATTTTTTAGACAATAAGGGCAGACAGGTAATATACACTATTGACTTCCATTCAAAAACTGATGAAGGATAAAGTTTTCCAAGGTTGACAAGTGAGTATAATCGATCATCATCGACAATAGAAAGTATGGAGCACTAATTTTATCATTCAAGGATTTCCAGATGAAAATATTTGTCGCATGTCCTAAAGTAATAAATGCATATTATGTGTCTTTTATTATTTTACATAAAATTATCACTCAACTATAATAAATCAATATGTATTCATATACGAATTTATCACTTATCGATGGAAACTTATGCATCATGTCCTCATGGAATAAAACTTTGACTCAGCTATGGTACTAGAAGCGCCATCCAATTTCCCCTCCTAGTCTATGACGTTTGGCTACTGGCATATATTTCCCATTCCAACCTTTAACTATATAAAGAGCTTTCTGACCAAAATAAAAAGCAAATAACCAGCCCATACATAATCCTCCAAAACACAACTAACACACAACAAAACAAAAAAGAAGAACAAGATAATTGATTGAACCATATCCAAAAATGTTGTTTTCAATAGCATTAGTACTGTGTGTATTTTGTTCATTTTTTCATCTTTACAGTTCACTTGTAACAAAGCCAAGAAGGCTCCAATCAGCTCTTCGAAAGCAAGGAATAATTGGGCCACAGCCAAAATTTCTTCTTGGGAACATTTTGGAGATTAAAAAATCACGTGAGGCGGCTGCAAAAGTTGCCTCTAATGGAGATGTAGTTGTCTCCCATAACTGTGGAGCAACTCTCCTTCCCTTCTTTGATCAATGGCAGAGACAATATGGTATGTTAAAATTCTGTTATTATATTAAAATTATGTCTTCTACAAACTCTCACTTGCGGGTTTAATTCTTATTCAGAAGCCGATCATGTAAAGTTTCTTTCTGATAATAGATGGTGTTGGGACTTAATTAAATTCAGTATCTATATTTGCTCTAATATTGTCAACTTATGTGATCACTTCATTTAAAAGCTTAATTTGTCAAAGCAAGCATGATTTATTTAGTTAATGATGTCTACAACACACTAAACACGTGCGATCTGATTCTTTTTTCATGAGCTAAGCACGTAACAATCCTTTTTTATACTAATAGGTAGTGGGAGACTTAACCCAACTTCTGTTCAGGTTGATAGTATGTTAAAATGAATTTAAGTTATATACATCCAAAAGGCATTTACAGATAAAACCTCGTTAAAATGTGAAATTTATAATCGTGAAAATAGCCAGGTTACCTGCGACGACATGTAAAGGTGACACTATGCTATAAGAATTCTGATAAGTGCTTACTATTTTCTTTAAAAGTTTAAGCGGTTAGAGAGAATGCACTTTTATTTAATTAATAATATAATCAACCTTATATTCTCAAAAAAAAAAAAAAAACGCAACAACCTTCTTGGTTTTCTGCTATTTCAAAAATTGTTCTGTAATCAGGACTTTGGTTTTTGTTTATCATTTTTTTAATTTTTTTGTGCGTGAGCAATGAACAGGTGATGTATTTATGTTTTCTCTTGGCAACACACAAATTGTGCATGTGACACAACCAGAAATGGTGAGAGAGATCACTACTTGCACATCCTTGGATTTGGGTAAGCCAACATATCAAGCAAAAGAGAGGGGTTCTTTGCTAGGCAATGGGATCTTAACTTCAAATGGACCTTTTTGGGCACATCAAAGAAAGATTCTTGCTCCTGAGTTATATATGGAAAAAGTTAAGGTAAAGAGTACTGAGCTCCAAAAAGTTCTCCACACGGAGCTAAAATTTTGAGTTTATGAGATTTGCACTCTTTAAAAGGCACCTTATTGGATTCTGAATAAGTTATTTATACATATCAAATGAATGTTGAACACAAATACATAATTTGGTCCAAATGTACTAAGCGGAAATGTAGCTCCGCCCCTGTCTCTAACTCTATGTATTGTTTAACTATTTAAATTTTATGCACTGATAGTGTAAAATGATTTTACAGTATAACCGTAATTTAACCTGTTGTAGCAGATGATTCGACGATTCTATATTTGTTGACAAAAGTTATTGATTTTTGTGCCTTTTGGGGGGTGTGCAGGGTATGATAAATTTAGTACAGGATTCTGTATTAACATTGTTGAGTTCATGGAATAAACAAATTGAAGTTCAAGGTGGGATTGCTGAAATAAAAATTGATCCAGACATGAGAAGCTTCTCTGGAGATGTAATTTCTAAAGCATGTTTTGGTAGCAATTTTTCCAAAGGAAAAGAAATCTTCTTTAAGCTCAGAGCTCTCCAAGAGGTTTCTTCCAAAAGGGTCCTGTCTACTGGAATTCCTGGCATGAGGTAAATTTTTCCTCTATATTGATACATAAAATTGTGCCTCTAGTTTGAGTCAGCTACAAGAATCTTCAATGATCATATCACACCCTATTTAAGTTGTTCAGTCCAAATTTACGTATGTAGTGATAGATGTTGAAAATTTGGCTAGTGAGCAGTTTTTATAGCATTAAAGGTTGCAAATGGACGGTTGGGTCAAATTTGGGCGAATGAAATGTCGCAGCCCTATGACTCGTATTGTCCGTTTTGGCCAAATAGATCTCACAAATTTATTCCTAAGACTACACAATCGTTGAGCCAAAAGACATGTTTGCCGTGCGAGCATATGCTAACTCTTCACTTTTTTTTCTCCATTTCTATAGGATTTTCCTAAGGTGTCATATGCATCCTTTCTCATCAAGCTTGACCGGCTAGAAACCTGTCAGTCTTTCTCTTTGGCCCTCATCGGCCTACCTTCCGTAATAGACGTCACATAAACCGGGTCATGATCCAATCCATTCAAAATATGCTTGAGCCAAGATGGGTAAAATTCTGAGTACTCCATAGCCCAACCCTCCCAAAATAATCCAATGTGAAAGCTAATGTTACACTATTTGACCTGTTGAGTCAAATCAATGAACGGATCATAATCTAACCCGTTTAATTTGAACTAATTTAACTGGTAATTAAAAACATGGATTGATTTTTTGTTACTCTTATATAGCTTTCACTCAAGCTCCTTTCTTGGATGTAACAGATATATTCCTAGCAAGAACAACAGGGAGACATGGGCATTAGAGAAGGAGATCAACACATTGATCTTGAATATAGTGAAGGAAAGAACAAAACCTAGAAGTGAAAAAGATTTACTGCAAATGATTCTTGAAGGAGCCACAATAAAGAGTAAACCGAGTCAAAATGCAATTGATAGTTTCATAGTTGATAACTGCAAAAATATTTACTTGGCTGGTTATGAGACCACTGCTGTTGCTGCCACGTGGTGCCTCATGCTTTTGGCTGCAAATCCAATTTGGCAACAACGTGTTCGTGATGAAGTGTTACAAATTTGTAAGGGCCAAGTTCCTGATGCTGACATGATTCGACAGATGAAACAGGTACTTAGAGTTAATTTCACGTATGATCGTCGGATTAAAGGTTTCTTGCAAAATATAATTAAAGTACTTTATAAGCAATGGCTGATGATATTAGTTGTGAGTTCAATTGAATTTAATATTTTGACATAAATAAGTACTTTATTTTGAATTTAGAATTAATTTTAAAAGTACAATCAATTTAGTGAGAAAAACCTTAACCTATCAAACTTAATTTCTCGATCCCCTCTGCCTATAAGCACATCAAGACGCATATGAATTAAATATAATTAAGTAATGAATGATGTAAGAGTGCTTATTTGGCAAGTTTATCTTATGTGGCGACTTAGTTGTAATTTTCTTCGCAAAATTGATAAGTTTTTGGCTATTTTCATTTTATGTGGATATAGGAGTGAGGATTTTTTTTAGTTGTTACAATATAATGCCATTAATTTTATAACTCTGTCAGTTACAATAGACACTCAATTCAATGACTATCCATGAAATTAATCCCATACTTCCTATTCCAAAACCTTGACTTTCTTAACTTTCCAAACGTTAAAATAAGTACTCTCAATATTATTAATTAACACATGATAATTAGTACTTTGAAATGTTGATTTTGCAGTTCTTTTTCTTTCACACATGTTAATTAGTACTATGAAATTTTGATTTTGCAGTTAACAATGGTGATTAACGAATCATTGCGTCTTTATCCACCAGTAGCAGTGGTATCAAGAGAAGCCTTAAAAGAAATGAAATTCGGAGAAATTAATGTTCCTAAGGGTGTCAATATTTGGACATTGGTCACAACATTACACACTGATCCAAAAATATGGGGGACAGATTCTTACAAATTTAATCCAGAAAGATTTGCAAATGGAATTAGAGGTGCATGTAAGTTTCCACATGTGTACATGCCTTTTGGGGTTGGACCAAGGGTGTGTTTGGGACAAAATTTGGCTATGGTGGAACTTAAAATACTCATTTCTTTAATTTTGACCAAATTTTCTTTCACTATTTCACCAAAGTATGTTCATTCTCCAGCTCTCAATTTGGTCATTGAGCCTGGACATGGTGTGTATCTATCACTGAGGAAGTTGTGATCAAATTGATTTGATCTTGGATGCTACTTTTCCAATTTTTTTTATTTATGTAATGCGGGCAATGTAAACTATATCGGTAACTTTTGATGCAAAAGAAAAAGAATATTGAGTTTTAGTCTTATGTATAAGTTCACATTCTTATGTGTTCACAATAAATAGATGCAAGTTACATTAATTTTTCCGCAGTAACACTCAGGAACAAAGACGATTATTGTAATGCCATTCTGGATTAACTTTCTTGAAATGGCATACATACCTTCAAACAAATATTTTCATGTCTAATTACGAACTTTTTCTCTTCCTCCTCTCCATTTCAAGCTTTTAGTTAGTTTTAAAAAATATGGAGAATTAAGTACCTTGAGCCACTTTTTTGAACAAAAAAATCCATCTTCCACGGACGCAAAACTCACATGTTTTCAGAAAAAGAAAAACTATATGTTTAAATTGATATCTACCTTTCGAACAAATTCTTTTCATAAAGGACTTTCAATAACTTTTTTTTTATCGAAGTGTTCGAAGGGGTCTTAGGTGGAAAAGACTTAAACTAGACGTGGTGTTTTTTACACTAATTAAATCAATAAGTACTAACTAAATCAACAAGTACATGATATGATTTGCATATTAACTTTTATCACTTAATCATACATATGATTAATTAATATACACTTTAACATCATTTTATCGAAAGTTGAAATATAATCCAACATCAGGTGCGAGTAAGTTAATTTTGATTAATCTTACCTCAGGGGGATCCACTCCAGGTATTGTCCGTACTCAGTCGCCCAGTATTCGACCATTTATACCCTCGTTTAACCAGGCCATGCAGAGCCCAAGGGAGGATCGAACCCGCATCCCCAACTGGTTAAACAAGGGTATAAATGGGTGAGCTGGCAGTACCCCTGTACGGACAATACCTGGAGTGGGTCCCCCTGAGGGTGGTCGTCTAAATATAATTTTTCACATAATTGTCAAGTCACTCAAAGATATCTACATATCAATTTGTAATTAAGTATATTACCTGTAAATACGACAGCGTAAAAATTATCTACACTAATAGTGTATATAACTTAAACTTATTTTTTTCAATATAATAGAAATACTTGAATTTACTAGGAAATAGAGGGAGTTCCCCATTGAATTATGCGAAAAATATGGGTAACATATGGTTATCGTGCGATTTTGAGCTAGCCCATTGGCTCTTAGGTCGTTGGACTCTTTGAATGATTCAGTAACAGTCTAGAAACAAGAAGAGTTGAATAGCTCTGTGAGTAGATAGAGAAAGAACAACAACAAATTAAAGCTGGAAGGAAAATATCTCTCCATTAATCCTCACTCTTCAACACAACAAACAAGAAAGATATTAAAATTAAGGAGAAAAATCGAGCAAGACTCACGGACCCAATTCTTACTTAGATCCTCGTACACAGTAAGAATGATCCTTTTTTACCTGGTATAATTTTTTTCTTTACATTATCAGTGTATTTTCCCTGCTGTATCATGGAGTTACTGGCTTTATATATTTTCCAAGTTCTTAATTTCACCTTTTATGAAACGTTTATACTCCCTCTGTTTCAATTTATGTGAACCTATTACTATTTAGAGAGGCTTCGAGGTGATTCTTTGACCTAATTTTCTTTACATTTTTTCTAAATTATTTGAATTATAAATTATCATGACTTATAGTATTTTTTATATAGTTTCTAAATATATAAATTTTATTTTTACAAACTTGAAAAATCTATCTCAAAGTTAAAAAGTTTGACCCTCATACTCCGAAAACGTTAACATAAATTGAAATGGAGGGAGTATCTTTTAGGTGATTTGGCAGTGCGCATGTATCTTTTCATGCATGTCCAGTGAACTTTTTCCTTTTCTTGTTATTGGTTCCTTTTTTTGAGTTTGAGCTTTGCAGGGGAGTTGATCATAATGTCCAATCCAGTGGAGGAAATTGTTAGTGAAACTTCAGTGGAGAATAAGCAGAAGGCCCTTAATAATGACAATGGTTCTTCTTCTTCATCATCAACAGATAATGATTTAAAACGCCCTGTCCATAATAAGAAGATTCGCCTCTTTGACCGTAACAAACCCCTCCACACTGCTTTAGGTGGTGGCAAATGTATGTTTTCTCAACTTCTTCATGTGCATTATCCAGTTTTTAATATAAATGGTCTCTTAAAGTTTGAAGAGGTAGGTACATTTTTGTCCTTATCATTATATTATGAACGTATATCATTTCTTAAGTTCGCGAAAAAAATGAGCACTTTTTGTCCAACTGACGAACATCTAGACTAGCTAGTACTATAACTAATAGAAATAATGTGTTCTTTTACGTGTCTAGAGACGATCCTGATAGAGATCTTCTTCCCCAATTGTCCAATTGACAAACATCGACAAGCTAGTACTATAACTAACAGAAACAATGTGTTTTTTTACATGCGAATTGCAAATTTCAACCTTCGCAAATTACCCCCCCCCCCCCCCCCCCCCCCCCTTTTTTTTTTTGTAGTGAATCCCATTAGGTGGGGCCTGGGGAGGGTAGAGCGTACGCAGACCTTATCCCTACCTTGAGAGGTAGGGAGGCTAGTTCCGATAGACCCTCGGCTCAAGAGAAGGTTCCAAGACAACAAATTAATAGGCAGTAACAGCAACTTCTTTTTTCCCAATCCATCCTTCTTCTTTTCCAATTAGCACTGATCATAGGAAAAACAGAAAAGTTCAAATAAGTGTCACTCGTATATTAAAAAGAAAAGAATAGGTGTATCAGCAACAAAACTAAGCCGCCATGGGGAGGAAAACAAAATTGGGCACACGGAAGACGCGTAAGACATTTCCGATATTTAAAATGATTCATTTGGAAGTTTCGTCAGCTGGACTAAAAGTGCTCAATTTTGCAAACTTAAAGGGTCATATGTGCCCCGAGTACTATTACAAGGACAAAAATACTCTTGTCACCAATCTCAAGGGACCATTTGGCGTTAAAAACTTTTTACTATTGATCATTCTTGAGGTAACTAATAACTTGTGCTGAAAATGAATGGATCAGTTGCTGATATTTTACTATGGAGGAACAAGCAGATTTCAGGAGGAATGCTTGCTGGTGCCACTGCCATATGGTTTCTCTTTGAATGTATTGGTTATCATTTGCTCACTTTGATTTGCCATTCTCTCATAGTCTCCTTGGCCTTCTTGTTCTTTTGGTCCAACCTCTCCTTATTTGTCAACAAGTGAGTTCACTTCCTTTATATATCAAAATATTTATTTTTACCCTATTTGCATAGTATATTTTTCCGACAAAAGGGATTCAGTTGAACCCTGTTTCAACCAGCTGGCTCCACCCCTGATCTGCATTACATGCTTTTGCTGTATGCTTCTCGCTTGAGTGTTCCCGCCAAGGTACTTATTTTAAGGGGATATTGATAATCTTTTATTCCTGGCAGGAGTTTTATAGAGTTACCAAAGATTGAATTGCCAGAAGAGTTGTGCATGCAATTGGCTCTCTTACTGAGGGATCAATTCACCTGTGCATTTGGTATCTTCCGGGAAGTAGCATCTGGAAATGATTTGAAGAAGTTTCTTTATGTACCACCTTCTCACACCCAGAACTTTGTTATTACTATTAGAGTCCATTTCAACTTCAACAAGTTCATATGATTATATGTTCATTTGCAGGCAATTTTTGGTTTGTGGATTGTTTCCACTGTTGGCAGATGGTTCACTTTACTGACCCTTGTATACCTCAGTAAGTTCTCTCTACACTTCCATTTTGTTTCTGTTGGCTGCACAAGCCTAAATTTCCTCACTGGTATGTGGAAATTCAGTGGTTTGGTCAATAGTGATTTACCAAACTAACCTATTTTTCATTTTTTGGACAGTATTTGCCATGATGTTGACTGTACCCTATTTCTATGAGAAGCATGAAGATCAAGTAGATGCCTACGGAGAAATGGCTATAAAAGAACTCAGGAAACAGTATAGTCAAGTGGATGAGAAGGTTCTTCAGAAACTACCACTTCCTTTCTTAAAAGACAGTAAGCAGGACTGATGCAAATCTTCTCTCAGCCAGATATTGCTTGATCACTTCAAGAATAGATGCAGCCTTCAACTCATTTTTGTCTCATAAGCAGTACTAAATGTTATAACACTCAGTTTCATCTAGCAATATCGGCTAATTTTCCCCCATCCAAGCCCCTCCTATTCTTCTCTTTCATCCATTTGTTGGCTGCGTTTCACTTCTATACACTGAAATTATCATGTTCAATTTGCGGAAATTTCCATGAAAACAACTAGATTTGATATAATATGCAGTGGTCAACAACTAAATGCTTGGAACAGATCAAAGGCAACCACATGAACAGAGTAGTATTGCAAATTAAAATTGAATGGCATACAGGAAATTGGGATGAAATAACTGGTGGAACTTACAAAATCTCTTAGATCACATCAGAATTCAGAACCAACAAAAAAAGAACCTGCAAAATGAATTATTCAGTCCTAGACAAGCTCGATGTACGCCATTGGTGCATTGTCCCCTCGCCTTGGTAGAGTTCTTATTATCCTAGTGTATCCTCCGTTCCTCTCCCCATATCTTTCTGGAACTTCAGCAAACAATGCGTGCACTATCTGCTTCTCATAGATGAATCCAAGAGCTTGCCTTCTCTTGTGAAGTGATCCATCCTTTGCCATCGTGATCATTTTGTCAACGTGTTTTCTAACTGCCCTGGCCCTCGCTTTAGTGGTCTTTATACGCCCATGCTTGAGGAGCTGAGTTGTCAGACCTCTCAGAAGTGCCCGTCGCTGGTCAGGAGGTCTATTCAGTTTGGGCACCTTTCTTCCATGTCTCATGGCAAAAACTCGGCCACCATTATCGATCACGGTAAATGAGTGCTCAAAACTTGTTGAATCTGCAATATAAATTAAAGGTGTACTTATGGTAAAGCAGCATAATTTCACATGCAAATTTGATCACTGTGATCAAAGATAATGAGTGCTCAAAACTCTATGCATCATTGGGCACGATCTAGAAAACTATATAAGGGATAGAAAGGTAGAACATTTTCATACTAGACCTAAAATTACCGATACAAGAGACTGTTGTGAAGGGGAGACACCATTAGTCTAATTCAGTTCATCATTAAGCCAAGTTTCATGATCCTACCCAACCGAAAATCCATAAAACATTTGTGTCAATGGATCACTACCTAGTTCATATATGTCATACATGGTGGATTCTATATTTGGATTATATTATTCTTGACAATTGAAGGAAATAGTTGTGATTCACCAGTAAGAATATCCAAAACATCTCCTTTCCAGCACCTTACTTATCTCTAGCAGTAGAAATGCAATACCAGCTGAACTATGGATAGGAGCTAATTAAAGAATTCTTTACTACACAGTGATAGCAACCGCTATACATAGGATTTCCACAACTCGGCCACCCTTATACACGGCAATTAACAAGGTGCTTAAGAAAAACATCCCACAAATACAATGGTAAAACTTAAAAGAATAGAAAAGTAAAACCCCCGTCATTGCAGATTACCAGTCAATAGCAAAGAGGTGGATACAAGATTTAAACTCTAGGTGTTCAACTTATAAGGTTCTTAGCATGGAACCTATGTACTTTTAACAAGATGGATTCAAACCAACCATTTGTTGCAATTTTAGTGAATTTTTACACATAAATTTATGCTAGTCAGATGAACTCGACTAGTCAACTGTACATCCACCCCTCTATAGCTGGAATGCAACAGGGGAGTGCAGACTTTTGTTAGGGAGCACATACAGACAATGCAACATCAATGGCAGCGTATGCACCTAAAAAACAACTTATGCACACAGTAGCACCTAATATTTGTACCAAACCAAATACTAAATTTTCATGACATTGGGGTGTGATCAGAAACATACCATGGGAATAAAGGGACAAGAGAGGATGGAGGGGAGCAAGACCCACGAAGGACTGAAGGATTCTTGAACTGGACTTTGGTTTGCAAATCTTGAGACGAGAAGGGGAAGTACCAGAAGAGAACCTAAGTGAAGAGTTCGAAATTGAAGGGAGTGCAGATTTCAGACAAGACATGCTCCATGTTGTAGAAGCTGAAGTGCTTGCAGAAGCCATATCTGTTCCTATGGTTGCTTTGTTGGTCTCTGGTTATGTTCTCATGTTGAGGGAGTATGAGTTGTGGTGGGTTTATCTGAATGGATAAGTGAATTTTGGTACCCCCATTCTGCTCTATATGTTTCCTCCGCCCCTCTAACTTTTGCTTCTGTCATTTTTGACTTGCTCATTCTTTTCTTTTATTGTTTAGGTACTTTTTACTTCTTTTCTTGAATCACCTTAGTGCAGGGTTAGTTTGTCTTTGCCCCACTTCCCCTATTTTATTAGGTCGAAGTACCCAATCTTGGGATCATCATTTAAGCTATACTTGCACTACATTTAAGGTCATGGGTCAGAGCCGTGGAAACAACATCTTTCAGAAATGCAGGGTAAGACTGCATATAATAGAATCTTGTAGTCCGCCACTTCCTCGGACCCCGCGCATAGCAAGAAGTTTAGTGCACCGGACTGCCCTTTTTGTGCTACATAATAATTTACAAGTCCATCAACTTCGGAACAACTTCAAACAAACGGTCATATATTTTTGCCTGAACTTCAAGCACATATAGCTTAAGTATATGGTTGATTCGGTCATTTTTTGCAATTTTGCATGAATCCATGCAACATACGGCTAAAGTTTGGTCATTTTAGCCTGAACAACAGGCAGAAATGTCTGAACTTTAACCATATGAAACTTCAGACACCACATCTCTGAAGTTGTTCCGAAATGGCTAGACTTGCAAAAAGTATAAAATATTGGGTACAGATTAAATATTGTTGTCCGAATAAGGTACCTTGTGATTTTTTTTACATTTAATCGAGGGTACCTGCTACCTTCCTCTAACATATATAAAAACTTGAAACAGATCAAAGGAGACAAACCAAATAAACAGAGTAGAGATGCAAATTAAAATTGAATGGCATACGGGAAATTGGGATGGAATAATTGGTGTAATTAACAAACTCTCTTAGTTCACATCAGAATTCCGAACCAACAAAAAATAACATTGAAAAATGAATATTAAGTCCTAGACAAGCTCGACGTACGCCATCGGTGCATTGTCCCCTCGCCTTGGTAGAGTTCTTATTATCCTCGTGTATCCTCCATTCCTCTCTCCATATCTTTCCGGGACTTCAGCAAACAATGCGTGCACTATCTGCTTCTCATAGATGAACCCGAGAGCTTGCCTTCTCTTATGAAGAGAGCCATCCTTTGCCATTGTAATCATTTTGTCAACGTATTTTCTCACTGCCCTGGCCCTCGCTTTGGTGGTCTTTATACGCCCATGCTTGAGGAGCTGTGTTGTGAGACCTCTCAGAAGTGCCCGACGCTGGTCAGGAGGTCTGTTCAGTTTGGGCACCTTCCTTCCATGTCTCATGGCAAAAACCCGGCCGCCATTTTCAATCACGGAGAATGAGTGCTCAAAACTTGTTGAATCTGCAATATAAATTAAAGGTATAATAATGGTAGAGCAACACAACTTAACATGCAAAAGCGGCATCAGTAAACTAAACTTCTTTTTATAAAGGCTAGAGTAGAATTAACTAAATAAGTAACCTTCAAAGTTCAAGAGTAAACAAGATATTTCCCTATGCATTCACATTCCTGAGATATTTTCAAATCTCAGACATCAACATCTTCGACATGATGTCTCAACATCATTGTTTAATCAGTTCGTTCAAGCCTCCCACTTCTGTTAACTTTACAATTATCACAAGATCCAATATTTGCAGATAAATAGTAGCGTGTTTAGAGTGATACAACATCCATACATCAGAATCTATGTAAGTTTAATCAAAAATCCTAAAACGGCAATATATATTTAAGCAAACATTAAAAGGAGAGCATAATAAGCTCCATGATGTATGGGAGAAAGATGTTCACGGACTTCTTGACAACATTGGGCATGGTTTAGACCAACTGAAAAGCACCTACACATTAAAACTTGACTAGGAGTAGACAATAGAACTAGGTGTGAAGATGGAAACAACCGTTCTCTAGTACAGTACCACCTTAACCAAAGTCTTATCATTCCTACCTAACACAAAATCCATAAAACTTTTGTAACCACGTTACACTACCTAGTTCACAGATGGTATACATATTTTCCACATTCGAATTATTTTATTCTCGACAACGCAAGAGAAAAACTGTGACTTCTCCGGCTAAGCACCTAAAACTTCCCCTTTCCTAGAAGTACTTTGATTACCATATCACAACAGCAGCCGCTATCACTAGCATCTTCACACCTCGCCAACCACAACATTCCACAACTACAATGAAAAAAACAACTATGCCTCAGTCCAAAACAAGATGGGGCCGGCTATTTGAATCCCCACTTCTACATTTAAGCTCATTGCTATTATCGTCGCACAACTATAATGGAAAAAAGAATGAGAAAAAAGACCCTCCTCTATGCAAATTGGTACCATTCCATAGCTTGAAGGCACGAAGGGAGTGCCTTCCAACTCCACACAAAAAGATAGGTTGGGTTTTCTTACACTAAAAAGATGCAAACTTTTGTTTATTCACATGCCATGGCGAACAAACTAACAGACAACACATTAATTTTGAATGGATGACAATGCCCACTCAGTCTCAGAAACACAAGCATAAGACCCCAAAACCAGCAATTCTAATAGGGATACAAAAATTGCAAGAATGCAATATCTTAGATTGGAAGTTGCAGCCTAAAGCAAATTTTGAGCCACATTTGGCTGTAAACTAGAAACTTCCTTATGTTAAAGGAATTCGACAATTTATTTATATAAAAAGAAATTGTCTCTTCGACTGAACCCCTTTAATACATGTAGCAGCATAAGTCATCCAATGCCTTAACTTGAACTCTATGCATAGTTGAAACTAAAAAGGAATTATTTAAATTAAGTGGCACCCATTGGAGTAAAAGTTACAATCTTGAAATACAATTTTTTGCACAAAATTGTAATCAGAAAGTTTACCATGGGATGAAAGGGACAAGAGTGGATGCAATGGAGCAAGACCAACAAAGGACTGAAGAATTCTTGAACTGGGCTTGGGCTTGCCTATCCTGAGACGAGATGGGGAAGGCCCACAGGAGAATCGAAGTGAAGAGTTTGAAATTGGTTGAATTGAAGGGAGTGCAGATTTCAGACAAGACATACTCCATGTTGTAGAAGCCATATCCTCCTAAGGTTTGCTTTCAATTCTTGGTTCTCTAGTTATGTTGGGGATGAGTTGTTGTGGGTTTTATCTGAATGGATAAGTCAATTTTCGTACCCCAATTCTTCTATATATTGCCTTCCGACCCTATTAACTTTTGCTTCTGTTACCTTTTTCATATTTATTCTTATTTTATTTAAATTAGTATTCTTACCCGCGCGATACGCGGTTGATATTAAAAAAATTAATTATGTAAATATTATAATAAGAAAATAGTAAAAATTTACCCGCACCGGTAATAACTACTTGACATATGTCTATATATGTTTCTTATCACCAAATATTAATTAATTACACATTTCCTCTTTAATTTATAACTTAACCAAAGTAGATTAATATGATTTAGTGTAAATACTAAGTGTGAATAAATTATTACCATCAAAGCCTATTTAATACCTACAATAAGTTATACATAATGCTGGAATTTCTTTAATCTATCTAAGATTAGACAACTGATTTCTTTTTTTGAGGCGTTCTAATTTTAAAGTCTAATAGATCATAATATTCTAACAAAGTGTTTAATTTTTATTTTGTTTAAAGGAAATAATTATATCAAAAAGTCATCCAATAATTTTTAATTGTTGCCCATTTTTCTTTATTACTTTTTCACTACTTAATACTATTAAATTGTCAATGTAACTTTTTATTAGTTTGTCACTTGATTTAATATTTTCATCCAATGCTCTTATTAATATTGACGTTCTAATCTTAGGCATTTCAAGTGTCTTGACAACACCCTTGAAGAGAATAAGAAAAAAATCAACAACTTTAGGATTTTGAAGGACAATGTAATCTGTTGTTTATCATACTTCACATGGTTATTAAATAAATTAAAAGAGAATATATGATTAGAGTCCTAAATTTCATATAAAAAAGATAATTTCTCCTAATCGATTAGTTGTTTGTATTATATGGAGTGAGGTGAACACTTCTTTCCCAATTGACATTACATTGATCAATAATCAAATAAGTAACCTAAATAGAGAAACAAATTATAAACGGTCCTTCTCTAATCATCGGACCAAGCAACCAATCTCAGTCTCTTGTCAATTACAAAAGACCAACTAAAAAACATAAGCAAACTTTTGAAAATCTAACAAAACGGACCACATCATATTATGAACCTATTCGTTTTTATTTATTTAGTGCAAGTGGGAACCAACTTTTATAGACAAAGAAAACATCTTTTATTAAGAACAAATATTACCTTCCTAGTTGCACCATTCGTAACTTTCACATTCAAGCAAAAAATGGGATCCAAATGATACCAAATTTAAAAAAGAGCTAAAATTTGAAAAACAAACAAAATCTAATAACCTCAAGCAAGATCCATTTTGCAATTTTGATTCTCCATCATTTCCAAAATAACCATATTCTCAATTCCATTAATACTCCTTACACTTTTTTCCTTTATCATTTTTGTTTATAGACCTTGTTATCTAGTAAAAAATTCACTAGATATATACAAAAATTAAATTTAAAATTCAGTTACGAGCTTTACTATCATTATTTCATAACCCAAAACTCATAAACTTTAAATCTTAAATATTTCATACCTGTACAACCACTTCGGACTGACTACATAAACTACTTTTCCAATATATAAGTTTGATATATTTCTGCAAAAAAGCTAGACGTGCAAGCATGGTCAAATCGGCAGAAAGATGGTTTCCCTATTAATCCCTCTTTTTTTTCTTCCTATTGTCTCATACGTCTTGCAGATATATTACCAACATCATCATTTCATCACCTAATTATTATATGGACCCTCAAGTGTGAAGCTTTTTGTTGTACTTTTTAATATCACCAGGCTCTTAATCATTCATCAAATTATCCACATAAATAAGTACAAAAAAGTACTATATGGCTACAGCTCATATATACACCGACAAGCAAATTAACTTAATTTGATATTTGATCAGATCATACAAAATATATTTATAAGTAATCAGTCATAAAAAGAAAAACTTGTAAACTTGAAAATAAAATAAATTATGTGCTACAACAAGCAAAGTGACATGGCCATTAGAATATTTCCTTATACTATCTGTTTAAGCTCAAAATATATTAGTGATGAACTGGGATCAATGCAATTAATGGAAATATTACTTGTCTAGCAGTTTCCATTTCGTTCAATATTGAAATTCCCCCCTGAAAATGAAAATGGGGATATGAAAGTTATTACAACTATTGAAAGACCTTAAAATTAGGATCTTTGATTTTTCTTTTTCTCCAGCTATTTTCTGGACCCCATGCTTTACTTTGTGGCTTTAAATACTCAGTTAAGTAAGTGCATTTGCGTTAATTTCAACCAAAAATAAATACCAAATTAAGAAACTGCTTTAATTTATTGGTTTCTCATGAGTTCTACAAGCAAAGAGAACAAGCATACGGCATGCTCAGCATGCAAGCTTCTTCGTAAACGCTGCACTCAAGATTGCATTTTCTTGCCTCACTTTCCAGCTGCTGAGCCTCAACAATTTATTGCTGTTCATCGAATTTTTGGTGCTAGCAACATCAGCAAAATGTTACAAGTACGTAATTCATACATTTTACTAACTTCTTTTTATGACAATGGTGTCTCCGTATCTGGACTAGCTTGTGCCCGATTATGATTGTTACTGGCTATCATCTTCATGTTTGAACCAGCTAGTGCGCAATTAGATTTTTCGCCGCTTATCTGTTACGTACCAACACAAGCACTGAAAAACTTTGATCACCAAGACTAGCAAATAAGAAAAAATAATTGAGCGCCTTCTGTCCCTATTTGGATTTGATCTATAACTTTTAACTTAATATATTAAAATACAATGCCAACGGTGCTTAAGTGTAAAAGACCTAGATTTTTATCTTTTTATTTATTTATAATATAACTAGAGTTTAAGCTCTATACATTAACTACAAGTAACAGCCCAGAATAAATGGAACTAGTTGAAAATAAGGCAGACAACATGCTGGAACGGATCGGATTACATATATAATACACCAATAAATGATCGGTCAGTTGTGAAGCGGGGACTTTCACTGAGCAGATTCAAAATAAGTAGAATTAAACAGTACTCTAAGAAGCCAAGTAATTCAACATCTATTATATATATAAGTTACTCGGACTCTTCTAAAATGTCGTCGGGTGCGTGTCGGATCCTTCAAAAGTAGTGTATTTTTGAAGGATCCGACACGGGTACGGCAACACTTTCGAAGAGTCCAAGTAACTTAATATACATACAAAACAATTTGACCTCGAATATATAGCGTAATTTTCTGGTGAAGGGATCGAGTTTGGATTGCGCCCCCTAGCTCCACTGATCATCAGTATATATAGTTAAATCTCATCAGTATATATAGTTAAATCTATATACTCCTAATAACATATAATGCTAACAGTGCTAGTTATAAAGATATACTTCAAGAGATGAACCCTTTTTTGCTTTGAATGTTTGGCATTCATTTTCAGCAGGAGATACCAAAGGAAAACAGAGAAGATGCAGTGATCAGCATGGTTTTTGAAGCTACAGCAAGACTCAGAGATCCAGTTTATGGCTGTGTGGGCATTATTTCTGCCCTCCAGAAACACATATTTCACTTGCAATCCGAGTTAAATGTAGCTTTAGCTGAAGCAATGTCTCTTAAAACCCAACTATCCGATCCCTTATCCTTACCCTCGCTTCTGGAAGGTTCTCGGTTCATTCCTGAGAACCACGAGTTTCACAATTTCCAGAAGCTGAGCGACCAAAATGCATATGCTAATATTAATAATGGATCAGATGCCTTGCTTCTACTACCAGAAGCAGCAGACTATTGTTTTCAAGAAACTGAAGTTCTTCCACTGTCTTATTTAGACATGTAGTTTTCTAGTGTGGACAACAATAGACTCTTAATATTTGCCTTTCATTTAACACCTTATCATGTTTTTTTCCCAGTGCTGCTCATCTAGTCAAGTTTTGTAAGATCACCAAATGCATAAGTGGATTTGGCCAAGCAAATGTATTAAAGCTGCAGATATACTAGTTTCTTCATGCTTTGGAACCTCTGAATGAAAAAGAATTTAAGTTATATACATTATATGCTATCAGCACAATTTAAGAGGTTATAGCAGGTTCTCACTCTATTTTCTTACCATATCATGCTTGATATGAAGACTTTACCTATTGTAGTGGTCAATGACTCAATTTTACTTCATGGTATAAAAAATTATACACACTGTCACTGCACAAAAGTTATACTGTATTCTTATCAGCAAAAAAAAACTGTATAAAGCTGGTTAGTAGAGCCAGTGAGTAACTGCAGCGGATTCATGAAATTATGCACTAAATAGTTTGGCTTACTGTACTGCACAAAACTGAAATCAATTAACTGTATAATGACAATTTGACCCTTTTCCCTTTAAATAATATTGATGGTGTTAGGGTTAGTCTGTTCACACTTCAGACTATTTTATCATACCTTTATCATACCTGGCACGTGTTAGGGTTTTGCCCTGATTTTCTTATCATATTTGAGTTTTACTTTTCTCTGAAAGGAAAGTCAAAGTATAACCATAATCATTTTACTTCTTCTTAAAGGAAAACATAATTCTCTTTCATATTTGGTTAGTCCTTTTCTTGGAGGAAAAGGTTTTAGACCTCTATAAATTGAAGAATTTTTTTCATATGACACAACACAAAAAAGCATTCACAATGTAGTCCCTAAAGATTCTTGTTTAGGGGGAGATTATTCTCCCAATAGAGTTTATGCTTCTTTATATTAGTTTGACCAAATCATATTATAATATTATGTATTTTTAGTATATTTTATTTGTTCTTGAGTTATTGTCGTTCAATGTTTGTAATTGTAAGCTTCTGCATGACGTCCTGTTATTTTGATCCCAACAGTACGTTCCCCCTAATGCATATATCAAGTAATTTTTGCAAGGAAATGAGATCTCTTGCCCAAAATGACTTTTTCAGATCTCTTACATTTTTTTTATTAGATCTTGTATGTATAAAAGATAAGAATATCTCGCAAAAAAATTATAAAACTATTTTTTTTTTTAAAGGGCTACAAAACCATTCTCCTAATTTTTCCCACAAGTTTTAGATACATATAAGAAATTTTGTCATTTTGTCCATTTTCATTTTTCCATACCCTTGTTGCGTTATTCTGACTTGCTTGCTTTGAATTAATTGTTTAACTCTAGCCGGACGATTGGATAGTGCAATTGAAGATATGAAGTCATCTAAGGAACAATTTGGATACAGTTTGTGTTTCTTTATATTAGAAGGAATAAATGTCGGTAATATGTATTGTTTCTTTATATTAGAAGGAATAAATGTAGGTAATATGTGTTATCACCTTAGATTCTAACTAATTTTTCAAAGATTTTAGTACATGAAATTTCTTAAAATGAACAGTTTTTAACGTGACATGTACATGAAATTCACGACTCTCTTATTTTAGTGATACATGAATAAAAGATGTATTAATCAAACTCAGCAAATAAATGCTTCTTCCCCCAAATATGGCTGCTTGCACCGGAATCAAGGTACCATTTATTTCTTTCTACACTTTCTTCTTCTTTACATGCCATGAGTAAAGTGTCATCTTCATCTTCATTTTTGCTCTCCACAAAATTATTTATCTCCTCCAAATTATTTTTACATTCCGAGGAAAAATGACAATATTTTTGACAAGTATAACATTCAATATTTGATTTATCATACCTTCCTTGATTTGACCTCCATCATCTACCTCTTCCGCGGCCTCTTCCTTGGTTGGAGTCTTGACTCTATTTTCTTTGGTCGGAGGTTGACTACCACCTCTTCCTCCACGACCTCTTCCACGCCCACGACCTCTTTGTTGTGAGCCACACTTTTCATCTTTCTCCTTTGAAGAAAGTTTTGCTTGCAAAGCTTGTTCAACCGACTCTAGTTTCAGTTTTTTCAACTTTTCTTCATGTGCTTGCAAAGAACCCGTGAGTTCTTCTATGGTCATGGTGTCCAAGTCCTTGGACTCTTCAATGGCAACAATATAATTAAATTTTGAATCTAGGGATCGTAATATTTTTCCAACGACCCTATCATCATTCAACTCTTCACCATATCTCTTCATTTGATTGACAACCGCCAAGGCTCTTGAAATATAATCCGAAACTGATTCGGATTCCTTCATTTGCAGCGATTCAAATTCTCCTCTTGTCCAAACCTTTAAAGGAAGTTTGAAGAATATCCCATACTTGCTTGGAGTTGGTTGCATTTGCAATCTTCTCGAACATCTTTTCATTCAAACTTTGATGGATGAGTGTGAGTGCCTTTTGGTCTTTCTTCTTTGCGGCAACGACATCATCTTCTTCATCAACGCCGCTCTCCACAATTTCCCATACATCATAGGCTCCAAGCAAAGCCTTCATTCGGATGCGCCAACTTCCATAATTTTCTTTAGTGAGCATCGGAACTTGGAATGGAGTTCCATTGGTGTTATTAATTTTCTCTCTACGTTTTGTTGTCTCTCAAACACACCGGCTCTGATACTAAATGTTGAAAATTTGGGAGAGCAAGACAACATAAATAATACTCAAACTCACTAGAAGAGAAATGAAGGAAATATGATCTTCTATTCAACTTGACTTGATCCAAATGGCTAGATTACATGACTATTTATAGGTGAATTCATTCATGTATCTATTCTAGCATACATGTATCACTATTAATAATTTCATTCTTCACATCCTCCAAGTACATGAATAAAAACTCACTAGACTAATCTAGAATTTTCCACCAATTCATGTATCTCCTAATACATTAATTTACTAGTTCATGAACTAAATTAAATGTAATGTGAATAAATTAAATAATGTGAACAAGTTTACTTTTTCAACAGTACGGACCTATTATAGGCAGAGAACAAAGTCAACAAACAAACATAAAACAACAATAATATTGCTACTACAATATATTGAAATTGATTGATATAGTAATATTGAGATTGATTGATATATATATCTTTATTTGTATTGGAATGAACTTAATAAGTACATAACTCAGTAGCACCGGGCTACTAAGAAGCTTGAAGTTACTACATCAAAATAACGTTTCGTGGGAGCTGCCCTCATTGCATATTGCATTTGCAACTCTTCATCTTTGAAATTCTTCGCCTGTTGGATGTGTAGGAGTCCCCCAGTTTAAGTATAGTTAGGATGGAAGTTTAGTGTGCTTAAACTCTTGAGTGCGATTGCTTTGCTATTTGTGATTGTTTAATTGACGTTCTTTGTATGTTTCCATGAATAAACTTGTCAATTGCAAGTGAAATTCACTTAGGAGCCGTTTACGTGTTTTGAAATCATGAGATGAAATCATATTTGGACATGCAGTTTGGATTTCTTAAGTTGTATTTTTCCTTATAGACATAAAAACCCCACAAGTTGTGAAAACTATCAAAACTTTCCCAATTTTTATACAATCTTACCAAATGAGTAAGTCATAGTTCATAACAAAATTAATACGCTACTAGAATGCTTTTCTAAACTATACAACATCAGTTGATCTAAATTTTGTTCAATAAAAAGGAAAATTTTAACATTAATAGTAATATAATTACTCTTTAATATAATCCTCCCACATGGTACGAACATAAATAACGGTTAATAGAAGTTAATGAGATTGATAAATGATTGGTGGAATAATTATTAAAAATATCTACCAACTTATGGTTTTTTTTTTTTTTTTGTAAAATATAAACTTATGGGTCAAGTTTTACATTTAAAATTTTGAAATCCCAAATTATACATTTTTGGATGATTTGAAATTTCATGTCATGAGATGAAATTATGTCCAAACGCCGATTTCATCTCATGACTTGAAATCATGACATGAAATCGCATGTTAAAACGCCTACATAGCCAGCCAGCCAACAAGATCATACGGACCTGATAATAGCGGAGAACAAACAAACATAAACCAACAACAATGTATACTATGAATTCGATTGATAGACACGAGATATAATGCAAACGTGTGACCTTGACATTAATTAATATCTCTGTCTTAATCGTACTGGAATGAAGATTTTTTTCCTTTCTTTACGGATTAAAGATCCCAACTTTTTGTTCGAATAAATATAAACTCTGGGACCTTCATGATTGGTCATTTGAAATCTCTCTTAAATGGTTGGTCTGATATAGTATCTCATCTACCTGGCGATTTCTTGATGTTCAAATGTGAATATTTGTTTTATACTATGGGAAGGTAACACCTTGAGGTTGCAATTACTTTTGATCTGTTACACCTGGGGAAGCACTACCAAAAATCAGCTAATTTCTGAAAGTCGTAGAAAACATTTCTAGTGGTGAAGGAGAAAAGATAAAAGGAAAAGGAAATCTTTCGATCTTAATGGGATTTAATTTGAACCCTTCATCTCAATTGCTGAAGACTGAAAGCACAACAAGTGAGTTAGGCCTCATTTTTTTTCGTTAAGATTAAGACGTCTGAATCTGAATGATTAAGATGTTGTCTCTAGGTCTGAACACTGAATGATTAAGACTGTTTGTTTTTCAATATCTAAATGTGCATAATATATTTATTTAAACATAATAAATATATAATTCAAATTAAAAAGTGACTAAATAGTAGAAAATAAATACAAATTTAATAAAAAAAAATATTATCTGATAAAAAAAAAATGAAACATTTATGTTCACTAGTAATGGTGGAAATGTTTTGTAGTTGTGGTAGGTGGTGAGTGGGGGTGAAAGGGTGAGTGGGAGGTAGTGGGGGTGGTTTTGGGGGCGGGGTTGGTAGTGGGAGGTGGGGGTAGTGGGGAGTGGGGGTAGGTGGTGTGGAGTGGGGTTGGTAGGGAGTGGGGGTGGGGTTGGTGGTGGGAGGTGGGGGTAGTGGGGAGTGAGTGGTATGGGGTAGGGGTTGGTGCTGGGGAGTGGGGGTGGGTGGTGTGGGGTGGGATTGGGGTTGGTGGTGGGAGTAGGGGTGGGTGGTGTGCAGGGAGGATTGGGGTTGGTTGTGGGGTGGTGGTGGTGGGAATGGGGGGTTGGAGTGGAGGGTGGGTGGGTGGTGGGGTGGGGTTGAGGTGGAGGGTTGAGGTTGGAATTGGAGCTGGTGATAAAAAAAATTTATACAAAAATATCTCTTAATGATATTAAAACTTGGTTCAAGATTTTAGTGATTAAGACTTATTCAGACCCAATAAGTGTTTATATCTTAATGCAAACAAATACACTTAATGACTTAAGGTCTGAACTATTCAGATTCAGACCTCCAATAAGTGCAAATAAATGAGACCTTAGCCGGCCTGAACCCCAAAAAAGATTGAAATTTGTCATGCAAGATTAATAAGACCCATGTAACCTAGAAGCTTTGATCAGCTAAACATCTTCTCTTTTTTTTCTAAGATCCGTTTTCCAATCTTGAATTTTGGACGGGCCATTTTAGTGTAATAATAATTAGAAAATATATAATGCAAAAGCTCAAAAAAATTGGCATATTAGCAAATAAGACAAAAACAAATTATTTTTGTTATAAACAACTGTTGAATTCTCTTGATATAATTAAAGACTTTAATATAATGGCAGAAGAGGTTCAAATATTATTTTATGTCACGGGTTCAAATTCTAGATGTGACGTTGCCCCTCTTATTAACTTTTTTATTCCACCACTGTATGTAAGAAGGTGGAACAAAGTAGTATATACAAAGATTCAATTTTTATTTTGTTACATTGACTTCCCATCACTTAATTCGTTACTCGATCATAGAAGAATTGTGTTCTGTTTATCGTATATAAGGTGTTATAGTTACAAGTTTTAGTACGGAGTATCATTTTAATGCAAAAACTGTCCGGTAGGTATTTAAGCTCTATCCTCGTGCATGAAAGCCTTTATATATAGAATTAATAAATCTTTTAGTGAGAAAACCGTTTTGATTGTTAATTTAAAATGCTGTGTGTATTATATATTGGTGTCACTTGCAACTGCTTCGCTGAAAATTTTGTTTATATATATATATATATATATATATATATATATATATATATATATATATAAAATAGATTTTAAAAATAATATTATAAATGTTTACTGTAGATCAATATTGCTTGAAAAATAATGCAATATTCCACTCCCAATCGCGGACAAAAGTTAATACAATTTTTGATAATTAAAAAAAATTGCATCATTAAAACTTAATCATATTGTTCGAGCGATTTGTATCCAATAAAAAGGTTAATGTATATATATATTCAACAAGCAAGGAGTAGGCTTTATCCGATGTAGGAGCTTCTTCTTTCGTCCTCTAGTCTTCTTTTAAAAGGAGGAGGAATGCCCCAACCACGATGTTGCGCTACGAAATCCTCCCTCCATATCATGACCCAATTGGTTGGATCGTAGGTGCGATGATTTACTTCACGGACGAGGTCTCTGCAAGAAGACCACTAGTTGAATTATGAAACTATGTTGACTAATTGAAAAAAGGGTACTACTCTTCTTTCTCCACTACTGATATTGACTGACCTCTTGATAGGATAGTAGGGAAAGTTGAGAGTCTATCCGGAGGGAAAAAAAAAAAACTGATCTGCCACCCTCTTACTTATCCTTTTTTCTTTTCAGAATTCTCGTCTTCAGTATGCATTTCGGTCTATATCATGATGTAATTTCTGGAAACAAATATCACAATATCTTATAAGCATTCTACACTCATTTAAAAAAAAAAAAAAATCTACACTCATTAGCATCCGGTCCAAAAGAAAAATCACCTAGGATTTTTTACTTTTTTTTCATATGTTATGTCCAATTTTTAAAAAACATGATCTTTTTTTTTTATAACTATCTGTATATTAAAATCCAAACTCATTCTTATTCTCATTTTAATCAGTTATTCATCAATTCCAATCTAGTTATCAGTTATATATGAATCTTCTACATTAATTTTTCGGAAAAGGGCTAAAATTACCCCTGAACTTTGGAAAATAGTTCATTCATACCCTTCGTTATACTTTAGGGCCAATTATACCCTTACCGTTATACTATGGGGTCAATTATACCCTTATGTGTAACAGCTGCCACGTGGCATCATCCCAGCCCTTCAAAATTATTTTCCCCTCAAATAATTTTTTACCCACTAAAATAACCCAACCCGGCCCGATTTTTTTTTTCCAGCCAAAGTAATACGGACCCAACCCATTACCCCTCGGTTGGAAAAAAAAATATTGGGTCGGGTTGGGTTATTTTAGTGGATAAAAAATTATTTGAGGGGAAAATAATTTTAAAGGGCTGGGATGATGCCACGTGGCAGCTGTTAGACATAAGGGTATAATTGACCCCATAGTATAACGGTAAGGTAATAATTGGCCCTAAAGTATAACGAAGGGTATAGATGAACTATTTTCCAAAGTTCAGGGGTAATTTTGGCCCTTTTCCGTGTATATATATATATATAGACACACACATACCGTTCATGTGCGATCGCATTATTTTACTCCAAATAATTTAGACAAGTCTTTTTATCCTATATACATTAAGAGTTTAGTGTTATACTTCTGGTAGGAAATTATTCTACATATGACGCAGCATTATCTGTTGCCTATATAGCGTGTTCCTTTAATTTCTTCTTCTCACTCAAAAGAGATGTAGCATTTTTTTTCAAAATATGTCCTTTTTCTATGGTGGTATATATTGCGTAATTTTACATAAGCACGTAGACAAAGTTGCTTATACATAACCAAAGTGACATAATATGTAACTTTAGATTCTTTCTGCTTTGGACTGCCCAATTTATGTTAAGTAATGAATTATTTGGTACAGAAAAAAACTGGCTTAGTAAAAAAAGGGCCAAAATTACCCCTGAACTTTGGGAAATAGTTCATCTATACCCTTCGTTATACTATGGGGTCAATTATACCCTTATGTCTAACAGCTGCCACGTGGCATCATCTCAGCCCTTCAAAATTATTTTCCCCTCAAATAATTTTTTATCCACTAAAATAACCCAACCCGACCCAATATATATTTTTTTCCAACCGAGGGGTAATGGGTTGGGTCCGTATCACTTTGGCTGGAAAATATATTGGGTCGGGTTGGGTTATTTTAGTGGATAAAAAATTATTTGAGGGGCAATATTTCAAATATATATATATATATATAAACAATATTTCAAATAATTATTAAAATTATCCGATACATACCTATAAACATTGGATTCTCTCTAGAATTTCGGATCAGCGCACCCATTTGTGAAAAGAAAGCACCGTATGAGAGGGATGATATATGTTCATAGCTAGTACCTTGTCAAATGAGAGACATTTGTATATTCAACAATATTTCAAATAACTATTAAAATCATCCTATACATACCTATTAAAATTGGATCCTCTAGAGTTCGCATGAGCACAACCATTTGTGAAAAGAAAGCACCGTATGACAGGGATGACATGTGTTCATAGTACCTCCTTCTCAAATGAGAAACATTTGTATATTATATTTGTCATGGTATCTGGAGAGCTTTTGCTTTAATTTTTCAGCTTTAATCTTACAAAATGATTAAGACATTTAAGATGGGATCCTAATTATACCACGTACGGTTAATAACTTCTGAAATGACTAACATCTATACGTTATCTTTGCAATTGTATGTTGGCATGTGAAGAGTCTTTGTTGTAAATGTTCTTTCAATATTAAGTCATGTATTCATAATAAATTAAACTAAGTAATTTACTTTAACAATGAAGTAAGCTAAATAGGAAGAAAGGCCAAGAAAAGGAGAAAAAAGATAAATATGATTCTTGTTCATAGAGAGGTGCCACGTCACTTTGTCTACGCCTAACTTTATATATATATAAAATATTTTTTTGTTGTAACAGTGTATTAAATGATCAAATATTTGGTCAAAATCTCTATACTTATTATTGGTAATCATAGATATTCTATTTTTATAAAGATGGTTAATTATTATATTACCAAAAAAAAAAAAAAAAAGTTGTTATATGGGGGTAATTTTACATAGAGCGTACTATTATAAAGTTGTTTGTTGCTGTTGTTATAGGTGAAATGTTGTTATAGAAAAGTAAAATATAACATAAAAAACCGGTTCCAAGAAAAATTGGTTGTTATAGAGAGATGTTGTTATATGTGGGTGTCGCTATAGAAAACAACAACAACAACAACAACAACAACAACAACAATTACTACGCTTCAACAATAGATCAACACTAATATCAAAAGGATGGACAATCAAACCTATTTCTCGATTCAGTCAAAGAGATGAATAGGGTCCCAATAGAGATATGTAAAAAATAGGTCCAATTACGCGTATTCCTAATCTTGCGCAACCACCGCAAATGACAAAATAAGTTGATTTAATTCTGCAAAAAAAAATAAGACCTCTAAAAGCATACATATCCAAATAAGTAGAAGATTAATCATGTATTTTCAAACTTATTGTCTCAGCCTCAAACGTCTTTCACTTATATTATCAAAATGTCACCTCCACTAATTAGGGTGGACATGGACCGAGTTAGTTATGGTTTTTCAAATATCAAACCAAACTAATTGCGTCGGGTTTTTAAATCGATAAATCAAACCAAACTAATAAAAGTCGGGTTTTCGATCTCGGGTTTTTCAGGTTTTTTTTTTTTTCCAAAAAATTTTCATACAAAATAAAACTTTTACTTCAAATATTTATTTAGTCCTAGTAAGATAAACTATATAATTAAGGTATTTCTTAAGAAAAGAACAAAAATGTGAAATGAGTGATGACATTGTAATAAAATATTCAGCAAAAGAGATAATGAAATAGCATAGAATAAATTTAGCTAATCAATAAGGCATAATGAAAATGATCATCACCTAAAAATACTAAATTATGCTAAAATAAGTACGACTAATAAGTATATGTTAATTACAAGATAAAAAGAAATATTAAGCTATGTATTTTCATTGTTTGAATTAACAATGCAAAACTAAATAATAGATATCCAACATTATTATCATTTCTAGTGTTAGGCTTGAATCACTTTTGTTAGTATTACTATTGATTTGGTTTTGACTTTGTTTGAGTTACTAACATCTATGAGTTATAAATTTTATTGGAACATTCAAAATTTTAAGTCCAAATTTGAAATAATATGTCAAAAGACAAAAACTATGAAAAAACTTAAGAAATATTAATAAATTACATTATAAGTAAATCTTTTTGTATAAAATGTTTTAAAAATTTATATACATGTAATGTGGGGTTAGTTTGATTCGGTTTGACTTTTTTTTTTTAAAGTTAAAATCAAACCAAACCAATTATGATCGATTTTTTTTTCCAACACCAAACCACTAATCGTGTTTTCTTTTCCCGATTTGATTCGGATTATTTATTTAGTGCGATTTGTCGGTTTATTTTGTACACTCTTGCCACTAATCACCATTCCATCACCTAATTATTGTTATGGACCCTCACGTGTGAAGTTTTTTTTGTCGTACTTCTTAATATTACTAGGCTCTTAATCATTCATCGAATTTTCCACACAATAACTAGCAAGAAAGTATTACTATATTTTATTTTTAAGTTATATATACCGATGATATAAGCAAATTAACTTAATTTTACATTGATCAAGTCACATAAAAGATATCTACCAGCAACCATCCATAAAGAAAATTATGACTTTGAAAATAAGACAGCTTGCCTCTACAAGAAGTAAAAGTGACATGAAAATTAAAATTTCCTTATACTATCTGTTTATATAAGTTAAAACTCAAAATTATATTAGTGACGACTGACGAACTGGGATCAAAAGCAATTAATGTAAATAGTTCTCATTTTGTTCAATGAATTTTTCCATGAAAATGACCCTGGAGGTAAGAAGGTGATTACACTCAAGATCTTAAAATTAGGATCTTTAAAGATTTTTCTTTTCCTCCAGCTAATTTTCTGGACCCCTTTGTAATTTCTAGGCCCCATGCTTTACTTTGTGCCTTCAAATACTCAACTAAGTGCATTTGCGTTAATTTCAACTAAAAATAAATACTTACCAAATTAAGCAAACTGCTTTAATTCATTGTTTCTAATGAGTTCTATAAGCAAGAAGAACAAACATATGCCATGCCCAGGATGCAAGCTTCTTCGTAGACGCTGCACTGAAGATTGCATTTTCTAGCCTCATTTTCCAGCTGCTGAACCACAAAAATTTATTGCTGTTCATCGCATTTTTGGTGCTAGCAACATCAGCAAAATGTTACAAGTACGTATTTCAAAACATTTAACTTCTTTTTATGACAGCAGTCTGTGTATGGACTAGCTTGTGCGCGATTAAGCTTTGCCACTGGCCATCATCTTCGTGTTTGAACCAGCTTGTGCACAATTAGTCTTTTCACCACCTATCTGCTACCAGCACAACTGCTGCAAGACTGGATAGCTATGACCACTAAACTTTAGGCAAATAAGAAGAAATCACTGCACGCCTTCTGTCCCTATTTGGTTTTGAACCATAACTTACTATTAAAATACAATGCCAAGGATGCTTAAGTATAAAAGATTAGATTTATCTTTTTATTTATTTATAATACAATTAGATTTTAAGTGCTATACATTAACAATGCAACATAATTTTACACAAGTATGTCACTTAAAAGATAACTACAAGCAACTACGCAGCATATGTGGAACTAGTTACTTGAAAATAAGGCAACATGCTACCAGTAGTAAATAATACACCATAAACGATTAGTTAGTGGCGGAGCTAGGATTTTTCACCTTGGGGATTCAGATTACAAAGAATTAAACACACTAAGAACCCAAGGGATTCAACATCTACTATTTATACATAAATAATAATTTTGACCTAGTGTAATTTTCAAGCCTCTACCTTGATAAGAGTAAGATCTGCGTACACTCTACCCTCCCCAGACCCCATGTTGTGGGATTTCACTGGGTGGTTGTTGTTGTTGCTGTTGTAATTTTCAAGCCAAGGGAGTTCAGATTACCCCCCTAGCTCTGCCCCTCCGATCAGAATATACAAGTTAAATCCATAGAACTCATATAATGCTAAGACTGCAAGTTAAAAAGATGCACTCCACGAAATGAAACTTTTTGAAATTTCCTTTGTATGTTTGGCATTTATTTTTTGAAGGAGATACCAAAGGAGAATAGAGAAGATGCAGTGATCAGCATGGTCTATGAAGCTACGGCAAGACTCAGAGATCCAGTTTATGGCAGTGTAGGCATCATTTCTGCCCTCCAGAAACATGTCTTTCACTTACAATCCGAGTTAAACAAAGCTTTAGGTGAAGCAATGTCTCTCAGAATCCAGTTACCCGATCCTTTATCCTTACCCTCCCTGCTGGAAGGTTCTCCATTCACTCCAGAGAACCATGAGTTTCACCATTCTCAGAATCCAAGGGAGCAAAATGCATATGCTAATGACTCAGATGCCTTGCTTCTACTTCCAGAAGCAGCAGATTATTGTTTCCAAGAAACTGAAGTTCTTCTTCCACTGTCTTATTTGGGCACATAGGTCTCCAATATGGACAACAGTAGACTGTCAATATTTGCCTTTCATTTAACACCTTATCATGTTCTTTTTCTTCCCCTGCTACTCATCTAGTCAAATATATAAGTGGATTTCACTAAGATAATGTTCCAACGCCGCAGATATACTAGTTTCTTCATGCTTTGGATCTCCGAATGAAAAAAGATTTAAGTTATATACACCAACACTGTAAAAGCTTTTACACTATCATAGACACCAACACTGTAAAAGCTTTTACACTATCGGTGCAATTTAACTCCAGGGTCATCATATCATGCTTGATATCAGAAGTTAAGTGTGTTAGTAGGTCAACTTTACCTGATGGTGCAAATGTACAAAGCTGGTCAGTAGAGCAGGTGAATAACGCATGAACTACCAGTGAGCACTGCAACTGATTCATGATATTATGCACCAAAATAGTTGGGCTCTCTGTACTGCAAGAAACTAAAATCAAGTAACTGTATGGTGACAATTTCCAACAAAAAAGAACCATGATAAAAAGGTATCTGAAAGGCGCTTGTAAAAGACTCAGGCATTCAAGTCAAATAAAACCTTCCAGCATTGTGTCTGATTCGTGGAGACCGGAGAGAACAAACATTCAAAATCATTAATATAGCATCAGTATCTAGTATCGATACTGCAAAAAGTTAAATAAATCCAGCCGTATGATTACAATAACCCACAAAATGAAACTATGACGAAAGCTCTATTAAAAGGGCTTGTAAAAAACCCGGGCATTCTAGTCAATGAAAATCTTCTTGCGCAATCAATGGCCTAAGAAATATTTATCAATAACTGGGTTATCCGGAAGAACAAACATCCAAAAATCATTGATATAACATCAGTATCTAGTTACAACTTCAAGTATATATGACAGGACAACAACTTCAGAGTAAGAGGCTTGAAGGAATTGTGATGGTCAGAACTACTATCTAAGCCTATCTTGTAAAAGAAGATTTAGTATTACAACCTTCAAATCTTCAAATTACAAGGTAAAATCAGGGACAATTGTTAACAGTTAAGATATTCACCCTCTGCGACAAAATGAAGGGCTTACATTGGTTGGAAAGTAAAAGCTCAGTAAAGATAATTATGTGAGAATATGTGATTTAGTGACCATGTAAAAGATCCTCCGGTTCCAGCTCCACCCCTAACCGATGTTTCATGGAAGCTTGACTATTCACTGGTAATTTGATTTTCTTTTGTAATTCCACAAACCTCTGAATATCAAAATCATACTTCTTGATCAGCTTCCTCTGCCTTGAGAGGAAGAGCCTTTTCAGCACATCTTGGTATGACGGATCTCTGGAAGTAACAAGGAAGTAAGCATAACCTACTACTATTCCAGCAGTAGTTGTAAAAAAAGCAATGGGCTCCATCACATCCCAAGAGAATTCCCAGAATGTAAGACGGAAGAAGAGTCCGACCTGCAAAAGCCCAGCCCCTAAACCAGTCCATAAAATACGGCGCACAAACTTATGCGCAAGCTCGTCTATCTTATCCTTCTTCTCCGTCAGAATCTTTAGTTCCTCTATTGTGGGGTCATCTTCAGGTAGAAGTGCTAAGGGAACTGCCTTTCTAATTTCATCCACCACCTGAAAACAAAAGGAAGAAAGCTTTTAAGAGGGCCCGCTAGAAATGGACTTTTCTTAAGAAATGTCACTCAAATCCATATTCGGAAACAACCAAGTATGCATATTTAAAACTCACACATTCTTTACTTTCTCAGGCAACTTAAGCGTTAAATTGGTGATCAAAGAAAGCATTATTCTAAGTTCTAACTCTCGTGATTTTCTAATTCTCGTCTCATAAAACTAGAAAGTAAGTAATTGGATGACGTTATGCAAATACAGAAAAGAAGTAATTGAAGCATGACATGACAATAATTTAGGGATCTTCACACCATTAACTTATCGACTGAGAATCCACCGCATTTTTGGTAATATGAAACAATGTCCACAAAAAGGTGGATAATGAATTATGAATGCCCAAACTCACGTCATTTACACCTTTCGTTGTGTTTTCTCATAAATTCTACAATCAAAGGCAGGACATTAACGCTAAATGATTCTGCTAAGTATATACCGATCTAAGGAAACATAAATTCAAATACGAATTAATAACGCAAATTGATCAACATAGGTGCTGATGGAAAATTATACCGATTGGCACCACTTTCTCGAATTAATAATGCAAATTTCCTGATGTAATTAACGCTTATAAACTATTTAACAGCTAATTCTCAGGATAAACTGATCAACATAGGTCCTTTTTATAAGCACATACTGAAGGCAGACAATAAAAGCAGAATAAGTGAGCAAAGCTACAGAAACTATGTTGTTCTTCATGTTGGTTCTTGATATTCTAGCAGATGCCAATGATTGTATTCTTTTTCATTTCCCCTTCTATGTTACCGATAACATTTTCTCCTCTAAACAATATTCCTCCCTCCATCTTAGAGGCTAATAAAACCAAACGCCAAATCAAGATTGCACAAAGATCTCCCCTTTTTCATGATTTCTTAGATATTACAGCTAAACAATGCAAATTTAAAACACATATCATCAATCTACACAACCCCAAATCCCAAAACAATGAAAAAACTAAGAGAAAAACAAATTTACCTTATCAGGGTGAAGGTAAACTTTATCTCTAAAAAGCAAAATAACACCAGCTTCATCAAGAACTCTAGCAAAACCAACAGCTTCTTCACGAGTTTTCGCCACACCAATATTTTCACAAGCCTTTAATAGATCCATATACCCAATAACCTCAGTATTCTTCATCCCTAATTTCCACTTTAACTCTTCAACATTCACCAATCTCATTAACCTTTTAGCTTCCTCATGTGTAATAGTATCCCCATTATTCACATTCACATTCTTCTTTTCCTCATTATTGGAATCAGAGCTAAAATAATACCCACCCATCATTCGGTTCGGGCCACAATAGAACCCGACCCGAATCGGCCTTGTCCCGCCATAGTTAATCGAATTTGTCCTCACAGCCGATGTAACTGTCTGTTTCAATAAATTACACGAAGTTCTCCACATTTTTTCTACTAATAGTTAAAATACTTTCGTTTGATACAAAAACTAAAACTGCGAATAATATGAATGTAATATAATCAAGAACTGATGTTGGAATATCGAGCCATGATTTTGCTATGAAATTCTTGGATAAAGCAAGAGAAATAATAATAAGATGGAGATAAGGAAAGAACAATAATACGAGAATGACGGTGTCTGTTTTTGTAACGGTTGAAAATGAGTTTATGGAAGCCCGCTAAATGAGAGAGGAAGGAACCATTTCTAGTTTTTATTATAGGAAGAAGAAAAAAAGAGAATAACACGGCGTAGGGCTAGGGTTTTTTAACCTTTTACCACGCATTTGACACGGTCACACGGTCTGTTCAATTTATGTTTGTTTCCTTGCGACAGTTCATAGGAAGTTTCGTAAAAAAAAAACATTGTAGTGTGTGCTCTTCTGGGATAAAGTGGGCCCTTGAATCCTTTGATAGTATTAGAATCCCCACCTTTTTTTGAGTTTCCCAAAATTTACCGATTTGATTAATTTAAGGGTCAAAAACACGTCTAAGTATCACTTTTTTCAAATTTTCTATCTGAACTATCAGGTGTGAGAGTTTCCTACCTAAACTATCACCAATTAGTTTGCAAAATGCACCTCAACTATCACTTGTTCACTTTTCCTATCTGAACTATCAGGTGTGAGAGTTTCCTACCTAAACTATCACCAATTAGTTTGCAAAACGCACCTCAACTATCACTTGTTCACTTTTCCTACATGAACTATCACTAACCAGTTTGCAAAATACACCTCAAAATTGATAGTTGAGGTGTGTTTTGCAAACTAGTTAGTGATAGTTCATGTAGGAAAAGTGAACAAGTGATAGTTGAAGTGCGTTTTGCAAACTAATTGGTGATAGTTTAGGTAGGAAACTATCAATTTTGAGGTGAGATGTCTTTTGCAAACTAGTTGGTGATAGTTGTGGTAGGAAAAGTGAACAAGTGATAGTTGAGGTGTGTTTTGCAAACTAATTGGTGATAATTTAGATAGGAATCTCTCGCACCTGATAGTTCAGGTACGAAAGTTAAAAAAGGTGATACTTGAGGTGTATTTTTTACTATTATCTCTAAATTTATAGTAATTTATAATTTTTCATGCTTTTTACAGTATTTTTTCATATTTTTTATACTGCTTTGAACTGTTTTCTATGTACCGAGTATCTATCAGAAACAGTCTACCTACCTCCCAAGATAGAAGTAAGGTTTGCATACATTCTACCCTCCCCAGACCCCACTATGTGGGATTTCACTGAATATGTTGTTGTTGGTTGGAGAGATAAAAGAAACTTAATTATTGCATAAAAGTTTATACACATAAATTTTGTTTGATTTTCGATAATTTAAGTTTAATGTCGAAAACAGCCTCTCTATCTTTTAAAGTAGGGCTAAGGTTTGTGTATGTTCTACTCTCCCCAAATCTCATTTGTGAGATTACACGGAGTAAATTATTGTTGTTGTTATTATATTTCTACACTTATTTACTGGTGGCAACCTTTCCGTTCCTTTTTACTCGTGGAAGGAATATGGGGATGTAAAAAGGGATTCTATCAATTTTTAGCGAATTGGGATATTATCTTTGGATTATCATTTCACGGTAAAATTAAAACATGCATTAATACAATTCCTTATAACCAGCTAAACTATAACCAAACCACTTTTAACTGCAGTTTTTTTTTCTTTCTTGAATGGAGTACAGTGGACAGTAAAGGATCTTTGGTTGAATATAATGTCATATATATATATAATAAAGATACTGATTCGAGTTACAATGTCACGAGTTCACTATCTAATAGGAGTAATCTTTTAATCATTGTTATTCAATTGTCTTAATTTTATCCGTCAACTAATATAAAGATAAAATTGAACCCTCAACTGTGGACTCTGGACAGGACCTGGATAATCAGGACAAAATTTATTAGTCAGCCTGATTAATTTACTCGCATTCATTATCACAGATAATCTATAATATAAAACTAGGTATAGACAAGATGATATGACACCTCTCTATACCAAGAATAGCATTTATCTTTTTTCTCCTTTTTTGGACTTTTCTCTTATTTTAATGTGTTATATATTAAAAAAATAAATCAAAAGCTACTCTCTTAATTCTCTTAATTGCAATTTGCAGCTCTTCATTTTCTTAATTAATTGCACCTTTCCCCCTCCCTCTATAACCGTTTCAAAAAGAAATCTTTACATCTAATTAAATGAGAAATGATGAGTGAATGGTGATATGACTATTGTTTCATTTGCTATGGAATGTCTACATGGCAGCAACGAATAAGGTAAAAATTGTTATATGGCTGCAACATGTAGCTCTTTTTCTTCAAATTTCTTTCTTCATATATGCCCCACCATATGCACGGCTAAGCAAATGGAGGAGAAAAGGTTTATCTTCTCCTTAATTAGTTTTTGCTATGGATGAAATCCAATTCTGGATATATTTATGCTACAGGATGAATTTATTTGTAAGACTATCGTATCTTTTTTTTTTAATGTGTGTAACAACATATGCAGATAAATTGAGATCCTGAAGAAGAGGTACAAAATGCGGTGATAGCATCCTAAATTTAGGCTTAATAAGGAACTCTTTGCTTTGATAGACATGGCCGGTAACCAGGATCATAGGCCAATTTTTCTCCTGCTGTGATGGATTTATTCCCTCCACATGTTAACCAGGATTTTTCTTCATTGACGTTAGAATTTAAAATATATGATATAGCTTTAACTAATATGTAACAACTAAAATTTCATAGCATAAAGTTTACTTCTTAAGTCTCATTTTGTTTGTTAGTTGCATTTGTTTTAGAGAGAGTATGAAATAATAACGCTTTTTTCTTTTCTTTTCAAGATAACTCTCTTAAAACGTTTCTCTTTTTTCTGTTTTTAATTGACAGATTTTGAAGAATTTAGTAAATAGATAAAGCACAAGTAAATGACAAGGAGGAGTTTTTTATTTTGCTTTTTTCATTGGCCTAATTTATAATTTTAATGGTGGCAGGTAACATTTCTAATGTGTACAAGATTTTTTTTTTTCAATAGTCTTTTTTATTTATAATCAGTATGAAGTAAATTTAATTTTTGTCTACACTAAGATACCTCACATTCAATAGAAGTCGACGAAATACTTTTCATTTTCAAAGATGAACTATTAAAAAAAAAATACCTTTTCTCTGACTTTAAATTTCATCTCCAAACTATATACATAGTTCTACCTTATTTCTCGATTTTTAACATAACAAAATAGTATTCTGAAATTAAATTAGCTCACTCACAAACACATATCTCTTTTCTCTCTTCTTGGTAACTTATTAACCTATTTTTCTTAATTTGGGAATTATATTCTATATATATTCTAGCTTATTTATTGAATTTATTACAAACTAATGTCTAATTCTTAAATTCATCTGTTACAAAAAGTCCTTTTGATTTATTTAAGTTCTCTACATAAGTCTAATCCATTTATTGCACCCATCGAGACAAAGTTTGCATATGGGTGAAAAACGAAAATATACGTCAAGTGAATTTTTAGGAATAAAGTGTGGGATTACTAGGGTGTACAAAGGAAAAGGAAAAGAACTAGATATTAGGGAATTTGATCCCATCAATATCTATGACAGGGATGCATTTAATTGATATTTCTTATTTTTCCAAAATTTTCTAATTCTTTTTATTTTCTTCTTTTAGTCTTTTATTTTTATTTGATGAAAAAATGTGAATCTCATGAACAGATGTCAGAAATCATACTAATGGCCTTAGAAGAAGAAGAAAAAGGAGGTCAAATCTCAGATTTACATCCAAAGATTTTTTTCATTAACTTTAATTTTAATATTCTTCTTTTTCAAGTTCACAAATACTAATCTCTTAAATGAGTTGTTTCGTATTTAATCTAATTTGTTTATAAGTTGTCTTTTAAGAAATAATTAAATATAACGATTAATAAAAAAATATTTTCTTTTATAAAAGTAATGATATTAGTATTCAATTTTATTTTTTTATTTTTTTATACGCGCGAAGAAATACGCTAGTTGCTTGATGATGACGAATCCAC
Organism: Lycium barbarum; assembly: GCF_019175385.1. Taxonomy (NCBI): domain Eukaryota; kingdom Viridiplantae; phylum Streptophyta; class Magnoliopsida; order Solanales; family Solanaceae; genus Lycium; species Lycium barbarum. The sequence goes on from NC_083337.1 coordinate 168,582,895, forward strand.
TAGCAAACATGGCAGGAATAAATTAATGCCATTAACTTTGATTTAAAATTGTTTTATCTTAAATAAAGAATCTTATTGTCTCGATAGCTGTTGGTGAGAAAGATTACAGTGACAAACAAAGTACAGATGAAAATGGTGTTCTGATGAATACTGAGTTGTTTTGTCCGTAAAGTTTTTTTTTTTACCCACTGCTGTTGGGTATTTAATCATTTTGGGCTTGGATACAATATCGTTCCAAAGCCCTTGTGCTCACGTTCTTAACCTGAAGCCCATATGCTCAAGAGTACAATACAGCTGTATAAAGAATATTTCAGCTGTATACAGGATATGCTTTACATAGTATTCCTCCAGAACATTCCTTGTAAATACATTTATGTATTTCCTTTTTTTTATTTTAGAATTAGCTAGATAAAGATGAATAGTTTTTTTTTTGACAGGTGTACATTCTGTTAGAATAGAGATTCCTTTTTGGCTAGCTATAAATATACGTTTGTACAGCATACAAAACAGACAGTGAATATACAAAGAAAAATTCCTGCATCTTGTTTTCTTTCATGGTATCAGAGCAGGATATCTAATTCTTCTTTTCTTTTGTTTTCCTTTCTTTCATCTGTTCATCTTCAAGCTCTCCACTGTCATCATTTTTCTTCTTCTCTGAGCAATGGGTGAAAGTACAGCAATGGTGGCTCAAAAGGCTTCTTCCACTGATCCAATTCCTCCTTCACACCCTTACTTCAGTGCACCATCAGATTCACCAGGTAGTCTACTGGTGAATAGTCCTTTCGATGGAAAAAACTATGCTGGTTGGAAAAGGGGCATGATGATTGCCTTAACAGCCAAAAACAAATTCGGATTCATAGATGGATCTAGCACTGAACCTACTGGTGACTCTGATCTTCACAAGGCTTGGGCCAGGGCCAATAATATGGTCATATCATGGCTTTTGAACTCTCTCTCAAAAGAAATATCTGATAGCGTCATTTACTCCTCCACAGCCAAAGAGTTGTGGAGTGAACTGGAGGCTAGATTTGGGCAAAGCAGTGGTGCCAAGTTGTTTCAGCTTCAGAAAGAGCTGAGTGATCTTGTTCAGGGTACCAATGACATTGCTGGTTACTACACAAAGATGAAAAGACTCTGGGATGAGCTTGACACTTTGGACGCATTCATCATTTGCAAGTGTGACTGTACCTGTGGAGCAAAGGACAAAAATATCAAAGCTAAGCAAGATGTGAGACTAGTACAGTTTCTCATGGGTCTAAATGATACATATTGTGCAGCTAGAGGTAATATCTTGATGATTTCTCCCTTACCTTCTATTGCTAATGTCTATGCTCTTCTGATGCAAGAAGAGAAACAGAGGGAAGTTCATTCCAATCCAAAGTTTCCAGGAGAGAGTTCATCTTTTGTTGCTATGGGACAAAGCACCTCTAATCAGTGATCTGATCCTTCTTATTTTAAGCCTGTAAGAGGACCATATGAGAACAAGAGAACTTCACTTATTTGCAAGTATTGCAAAAAACCAGGGCACACTGTTGAAAAATGCTATAAGATTCATGGTTTTCCGCCAAATTTTAAGTTTACTAAGTCTAGGCCATATACCAATTCAGTTCAAGGTAATGCTGCTATGACTGGAGAAACTGCTGGTAATCAGTTTTACTATAACATGGATTCATTAGACACAGGAAAGTTGTTGAGCCCAGGACAGCTGAACCAAATCATGCAACTTCTCCATCAAGAAAAGATTGGAAACCAGAGCACTGATTCTGAGGCTACAGCTGCTGCTAACTGTGCTGGTATAGGACTGTTACCATTCTCTTTTTACTCTGAAACTAAAATTCAAAATTCCATTAAACCAAATTCTTGGATTATAGACTCAGGGGCTAGTCAACATATGACCTATGACAAGAAATTTTTTATTTTCCTTAATCCTTTACCTAAAGCAATCTCCGTTAAGTTACCTAATTCTCACAAAGTTATGGTAACTCATACAGGTTCAGTGCAACTATTCCCTAATTTCATCATCACTAATGTCCTTTTTGTCCCTAGTTTCCATTTTAATCTTCTTTCTGCCCATAGAATATGTCAACAGTTCCAAAACTTACTAATTTTTCTTCTTCTCATTGTTTCATGCAGGGGCTTTCAATGAAGAGCCCAATAGTGCTTGGTGAATCCAAAAATGGTCTATATGTGCTGCAGCATAATCAACCTTCTATTTCCAGTTTTAGTAACTCTTGTAGTAGGATTTCCAATTCTGTTCACCAATCAAAAGGCAGTACTTCTACTGTTTCCAGTTCTAGTAACTCTTGTAGTAGGATTTCCAATTCTGTTTTTCAATCAAAAGGCAATAATTCTACCGCTCTTTCTAGTTTTTCTCGATCTGATGTAATCAACAAGTTATGGCATGCTAGACTAGGCCACATGCCCTTGTCCAATATGAAAAACATCTATGCAATTCCTATTTCAGTTTTATCAAAGTTTGATGTCCCTTGTGAGATTTGTCCCCTTGCTAGGCAAACTAAGCTGCATTTTCCCAACAGTGACATTACTAGTAAACAAATATTTGAACTTATTCACATCGACATTTGGGGGCCTTTTCAGATTCCTACCTATGATGGTTATAAATATTTTCTCACTATTGTCGATGACTTTAGTAGGGGAACTTGGGTTTATCTTTTATCTACCAAAAGCAACGCTTTTTCAGTTCTTAAGAATTTTCTAGCTATGGTAGAAAGGCAATTTAACAAAAAGGTTAAAATCATTAGATCTGATAATGCTTGGGAACTTGGTTCTAGTCATGACAACTCTTCTTTTCTTTCCTCTCAAGGTATTATCCACCAAACCTCTTGTGTGGCTACGCCACAACAAAATGGTGTAGTCGAATGAAAACATAAACATCTCTTAGAAATGGCTAGGGCACTCTTATTTCAATCTCATTTACCCTCTAAATTTTGGGGGGATTGTGTTATGACAGCAGCCTATTTGATCAATAGATGTCCTACTAAAGTGCTAAAATTCAGAACACCATATCAGATCTTGTTTGGGTCTGTTCCTTCCTATAGTCATTTAAGAAGTTTTGGGTGTTTGAGTTTTGCTTCTACTTTAAGTCAAGGAAGAACCAAGTTGGACCCTAGAGCTACCCCTTGTGTTTTTCTTGGATATCCTTTTGGAAAAAAAGGTTATAAGTTACTTGATCTCAAAAGTCAAAAATGCTTTGTTAGTAGAAATGTTATCTTTCATGAAACCATCTTTCCTTTCAAAACACTTAATTCAACTGCTCCTATTTTTCCCTTCCATTCTACTGTGCCTTCTTCATTTGATTATTCTGATTTTGCACCTCCAACTGCACCTATTTCACCTTCTGTTTCCTCTTTATCCCCTTCTACTACTCCTTCTTCTCCTGTTTCCTCGCCTCTTTCATCTTCTTCTACTTCTTCCTCTGTTTCGCCTCCTATTTCTGATATTGCACCTCCTCTTCCTACTACTAATCCTGTTGTCCTTCGACAGTCTACCAGATCCACTAAAACACCAGCCTACTTGGATGATTATGTATGCAGCACAGTTCACCTGGCTAATGTTTCTCATCATTGTTTTTTATCTTCTGTCGAAGCTCCTACTTTTTCTTTTAATGCCTTATCTTCTCCTAACCAACATTTTTTGAACTCTCTCTCTCAAATTCAAGAACCTAACAGTTTTTCCCAGGCAGGATGCTATGGCTAAAGAATTGGATGCTTTGGTTTCTAATAATACTTGGGAAGTGGTTGAACTTCCTCCCGGTAGAAAGGCACTGCCTTGTAAATGGGTTTACAAGGTCAAACTTAAATCAGATGGTTCATTCGAAAGGCTAAAAGCACGACTTGTTATAAGAGGGGATTTTCAGAAGGAGAGTGTTGATTTTACAGAAACCTTTAGTCCAGTTATTAAGATTACAACAATCAGATGTGTTCTTACTATTGCAGTCAAGAAAGGATGGGGTTTATTTCAACTAGACGTTAACAATGCTTTTTTACATGGGGAATTAGATGAAGAAGTATATATGAAATTTCCCACTGGGGTTCAACCTCCTACTCCTTCACATGTTTGTCGCCTAAGGAAGTCTCTTTATGGATTAAAGCAGGCTTCACGACAATGGTATGCTCGTTTGACTGCTGCTCTTGAGTTTAAAGGTTATGTTCATTCCTTAAATGACTATTCTCTATTCTACAAACGCAAAGGGAGTTCTATTTCAATTTTGGCTGTATATGTGGATGATCTAGTCCTAACAGGTGATGACATTGAAGAGATACATGCTTTAAAATCATTTTTACACACAGAATTTCAAATCAAAGACTTGGGGAACTTACATTATTTTTTGGGCATGGAGGTGCTCCGTGAATCTGAAGGTCTCATTCTCAATCAGAGGAAATTTATCCTAGAGGTTCTATCTGAATATCATTGCTTTGATCTGGCTCCTGCTAAATGTCCTTTGGATCCCAGTTTGAAATTGAAAATTGATGAAGGTGATCTTATTCCTGATCCAACTTCTTATAGAAGACTGATTGGGCAGCTCAACTATTTGACTCATACCCGTCCAGATCTCGCCTTTGTTGTTCAACATCTTAGTCAATATATGCAGCAGCCTCGACAACCCCATTACAATGCCGCCATTCATGTTCTTCGCTATTTGCTTGGCACTCCCGGTTTAGGGCTTTTTATGTCTTCCACTCCTTCTTTTCAATTGCTCGCTTTTTGCGATGCGAATTGGGCTAGTTGTCCAGATTCTCGCCGATCCGTCAGTGGATTCTTCATCAGTTTGGGTGGAAGCCCTATTTCGTGGAAGTCAAAAAAACAACCATCGGTATCCCTTTCCTCTGCAGAAGCAGAGTATCGTTCAATGCGCAGAGTTGTTGCAGAAATCACTTGGCTTGTCCGATTGCTTGAAGATCTTTCGATTCCTCCAAGTTTACCCATCTCTCTTCAATCAGACAGCCAAGCCGCCATCCATATTGCTAAAAATCCAATCTTTCATGAGCGGACTAAACATGTGGATTTGGACTGTCACTTTGTTCGACAGCAGTATTTGGCCGGATTAATTTCCCTTTCCTTTGTGCCTTCATCTTCCCAGTTGGCAGATCTATTCACAAAGCCCTTATCAGGGACTTCTCACCACTCTATTTTGTGCAAGTTGGGTGTCCGTACCTCCCCCTCCAACTTGAGGGGGGGGGGGGTGTTGGTGAGAAAGATTACAGTGACAAACAAAGTACAGATGAAAATGGTGTTCTGATGAATACTGAGTTGTTTTGTCCGTAAAGTTTTTTTTTTTACCCACTGCTGTTGGGTATTTAATCATTTTGGGCTTCAGACAAATTTGGGCTTGGATACAATATCGTTCCAAAGCCCTTGTGCTCACGTTCTCAACCTGAAGCCCATATGCTCAAGAGTACAATACAGCTGTACAAAGAATATTTCAGCTGTATACAGGATATGCTTTACATAGTATTCCTCCAGAACATTCCTTGTAAATACATTTATGTATTTCCTTTTTTTTATTTTAGAATTAGCTAGATAAAGATGAATAGTTTTTTTTTTTTGACAGGTGTACATTCTGTTAGAATAGAGATTCCTTTTTGGCTAGCTATAAATATACGTTTGTACAGCATACAAAACAGACAGTGAATATACAAAGAAAAATTCCTGCATCTTGTTTTCTTTGGGATATCTTTCGTTGATATGTTTTTGTTGACCAAAAATGGGAGAAAACATTCTGACCACGGACCCTTTGTAATATTCTTTTAAGAGTTTACGTTACTGTAATAAGTAATAACATTGTCAAAAATATTTCTGCAATTAGATCATTTAAAAAAAAGACTAATAGAGTTAAATTTGTTACACTAGCATACAAATTAAATTCTTTTTTACTATTAAAACTGAATTAAAGTTTGCCTGTTGATTAAAACAAGTGGTACGTACATGATAGTAATAATTGTATACAAGTACATTATTTAAAAATAGTTCTGTGTAACCAATCAAAGAACAATGATTTTAATCGGGCAATTTGCAGCCTTCGTTGGAGGTGGTCTTTAATTTTTAATGGTGGTCTTTAAATTCTGCCTTCAGGTAGAATTTGGCCTGCACAGGCAGAATTTCTGCCTTCAGGCAGAATTTGCACGGGCAGAAATTCTGCCTTTGCAGCCCAAATTCTGCCTTAGGCAGAATTTTGCTGGGCAGATTTGTAAAATTCTGCCTGAGGTAAAATTTTGTAAAGTTTGCTTGGCGAAAATCTATCTTGCGATTTTATTTTTTTACTGAGGTGGGATTCGAACTCACAACCTTGGAGTATTAGCGAGGGGTAAAATTTAAAGACCACCAATTTGAAGGGCAAAAATTAAAGACCAGCCCAAATAAAGGGCAATCCGCGCAAAAAAAAAAAAAGATTTTAATCGTGTATGGGGTTTTGACTTTCGTCGAGGGTGCTTGGCTGCTCTATGCCAACAATTTGCTTTGGTTGGCATGTCAAATTTGACTTGCACGGCTGATTTTTTTTTCCTTGGTTTTTTTTTTTTTTTTTTTAATTTGCACTGCTGCCTTCGTTTTCATTATCACTATCTTGTATGACACGTCCTTTGTGTGTTATTTTCATGTTTTGTATCATAGCCAAATCAGATTGGCATGTGGAGCTTAGTCAGATATACGTAACTATTCGTCCAATAGAAATAGATAAAATTGTACTCGATCAATGTTTCTTCATAATAGAGCCATGTTTTGTGTGTGTGTATGTACTATAGACAAACAGTTTAAATAGTTGAGATTGAAAGCAATAGATACGTATACGTCTGAACCCATCGAGTTACAATCAATTTAGCTCATATTTATGCATCATCATTTATGTTCATTTCTAATGAGTCCATTAATAAAGTTAAATTTCATTTATTTCATACACCAAAAGATATGTTCTAGTGGTCAATGAAGTGGTTGAAAATCATAAGGCAACATTTTTCATATGTTCAAACCTTATAAGTGAACAGAGTTACTCGATATTTATGTTGAGAGAGTAATTACCTCTTAAATTTGCCAAGGACTCGAGAGGTGACAACAAGCTCTCTTTCTCCCTCTCATATGCTTTTCTGGCATTAGTATTAAGCAATAGATTATAGATGTCGCAGTGGCATCTCATAAAGCAAAGTGCATATGCTTAAATTTAAAGCCTGCAGTTGGACAAGAGGGTTAGCTTTATCCAGGGGCATAATCTGATTAGGAAAGAAAGGAATCTGAAACACTACTCATACAATACAAGTTATTGCACCGCCAAAGATTCAAGTACCACTAATCCGTAGCTTTTCTATTTCTAAAATATGAGCATACTAAAGTACAAATTGAGAACAAAATGTGTCTAATGGAAACACACTTTGCCATGTCAATAAACTGTGTCTAATGGATACATTTTTAAGGAGTTTAGATGTTCAACGGGTACGTACCTGAAATTTAGGTGTCTAAATGAAACTTGGTCGCATTAATTGGCCAAACAAAAAACATAAAGACAAAATTGAAAAGAAATAAACAGAGTCTATCAGCTAAATTATGGAACGACTTTTGTTTATTTTCTTTTTTTTTCTTAGTTCAGAAAAGCAGCATCTGTTAGTTTAATGGATTTTTTGAGTTGAACAGCTAAATTTATGGTGCCGGAGCAAATGCATATTAAGGACTATCTCTGTCAAGGGGATATATCTGATGGAAATCAGGCATACGCAGCGGAAGCAAATATCCAGGATCGAATTTGCATGTAATACAGACAACACATAATCAAGATATTAATCAAACATAAAATTGATACTTATCTCTTGAAGCGTGACCGCGATCAAGAATCGAATCTTCAACCACGAACACACACCATCCACCAGATCGTTATCCTTCAGTTCCACGGTTTTCTGCTGTGTAACCCGAATAATACTAGAATTTGTAAAATTCGTGTGGGCGAATTTCTATGAAAAAGTTGAAGAAACTCCTAAAACCCTTAGACTCCTTATGGAATAAGACCCCTATTTTATCACTACAGGTTTAGGGTTTTCCCCTTTTCCAAAACTTATTGGGTTTTTATTTTTCACCAAGAAATAATATTCCATTTAATTCTTTATTATTCGGGCACAGCAGGGACCACAGAATTTAATTAACGAGGCTTCCTATTATGGAATTAATTCAAGAAATCTGAATTAATCCTACCATAATAAATTACGAATTACTCAACTAAAAAATCGTAACTGCACTCCTCAGTTCAATTTCGAAATCATACATTAAAACTTATTTAACTCCCCATGTTAAGATTACAAATACCAATCAATTAAATTAAATTACTGACAATTTAATTCATTGACTAATTGAATCCTTTATATTTATGCTTAACTTACATCTTGTGACGGATACAAAATCCACCTACAGGGTTTTCACATGAGACTTATAAGCATCCATAAAGGAGTATCATCAATCTCAAAGTCGAGACATGAATTCTATCAACTAATTATTATTTCACAAATGTAATTTGTCATCATCCAATTCACCAGGAATACATAGACCCCGAATTGAGTCGTACCTTTTAATAAATCAAAATAATGAACAAATCACACTGATCATAATAATTATATCAAGATTAAGAGTATAAATACATTTAATGAACTAGAGAATTTGTTTTATATATTCAGTACAAAAACACTTATCTCTACTTGGTCCGTTCAATACATAAAAAATATACTAGCACAAGAAGATGAAACTATACCGTTCCCATCATGAAGATACATTATATTAATCTTGGGCTACAATCATACCGATGGCTTTGTCCAATTTCCATCTTAGATTGTGAACATAAATTTTATACTTATAAGAACCGACGATTTAATCTTTCGTGTATAAGCTAAACTCTATACATTAAATCATCTACTATATAAGTAAATGACACACATACTGATACATGATCTATTTAATTCTTTATTAAACAATGAATAAATAATTGTTCTATAATAAATACTATATCCAAACACATGGTTAATAGTATATATCCCAACAATATCAAGGACCAAAATGGTCCAACCCCCGTACATCAAGGACCATTTTGATCATTTTTTCCAAATCGGAACGGAAGTTACATCCATTCTCTTCTCCTAATCAATGGAAAGCTTGGAAAAATTGAGGAAGGAATTGGAGCGTTGGGATTATTCGGCGTATTACTATCAAAAGCACAACTATTATGAGTCGAAAAAGAAAGCCGGTTATATGTTGCTTGACTCGTTTATGAGTAGCTGTTCCAAAATGGAGGAGGCCTTGAACAAGTATAATACTCTTCCTTTTTATGTTTAATTATTCGTATATTTTTCTTTTGAATGCATATATGCTGGTCATTTTCTTCCATTTTGTCTAATGCAATATCATTTGCTCTAGTCTGAACATCACCTTAACGATTATTGATCATTTGTTTATGAGTTCCAAATCGCGTTGAGGATTATTTCTTGTTGAATGTCTGCAGATCTCTTTGGGTAATGAAACTGACACCTGTGAGAAATGCTGAGCCTTATAGCTTTCAGGATTTGAAAGATTTGACCGACAAGACTATTGCCAACTTTTAATCGACAAGACTATGTACGGGAGGATGTTCGTAGGTCATGATGAATGCAATGTTGCTATCAAAACATAGGATTTCTTTGTTCCACAGCAATGCTGTTATCCTGACCATCAGTCTAGATTTTGTGTATGTTTTAATTTGTTTGATCACATTTCTCTCTTTCTCCGTTAACGTTTTTTCGCTGAGATATCTGGAAAATTTAATTTGCAGAACGAGCTTGAAATACTGCCGGCTGAAAACCAACATCCATGTTTGATGAAGACAAAGGGGTTCTGTTTTCAGTACATACTTGCAGTGGTTTATGACGAAATTACCAACTAAACTTTTGTCACGGAAAAATTTGAATGGGAATTATGGGATGGTAGAATGAAGGTGGCGATTCAACTTGCATGTCTCTTCGCCTGGTTTCATGAGAGGCGATTTGCATTTGGTAGTGTCAGGCCTTCTGGCATAATGATTGACAAGGTATATAACAGCTGAACCTTAGTTAATTTTGGACTACCTAACTTCTTGACGTTTTACAATTTACTGTTCAAACCGGCCTGCAGAATTTCAACATAAAAGTATTCGACTTTGGTTTCCTTGCTCCTGTCAGGGTGGAGGATAACGGAGTTCCCGTGTATTATTCTCGTTACGTAGATGCTCGCGAGGCTAGAGCTAGATACGGTGCGTCCCTTTAATTTTATTGTCTTATTTACTTCAATATCTATACTACTGCTAGTGAACTTTATGGTGAGGAATTGATGGTCAGTGGCACCTCTATTTTCTTAACTGATTACTAGAACCAGCTAAGCTCTGATGCTACGTGCATATGACTTTGTTTCTCAGGAAATTCGAGCAGCAGAACATCCTGAATTTGAGCAACTGACATTAACATTAGTATGGTTTGTGATCCATGCAGGTGTTCGGACTTTAAAAGCTGATGTTTCCATATTTGGTGTTCTACTTGTGGAATTGCTTGGCAATAACTACAGAGATATAAAGAGGAAAATGGCACTCACTCCTGGATTCTGAAGCAGCTCCAAGAAGGAAAAACATCAATAGTGGATAAATCAATTCTGCAAGATAATGATGAGCTTGCTAATAGCATCACAGAAATAGCAGTGAAATGTCTGAGTGAGGATCCAAATGAACGCCCACATATGGAGGATGTCTTTGCCAATTTGTCTAATTTGGTAGGAGCAACTCCCAATTAAGGAAGAACAATGTTAATTAGTATTCTGTTGATAAGAATTAGTACTTAATATGAATCATTTAGTCTTCCCTTTTGTACATTCACCAATAAGGGTTGCGGTGCACAGGTGGAGTAGTAAGTACTCTTTCATTCTTAGCTAAAGGTCTCGAGTTCAAGTCCTAGGTAAGGAGTGCCTCTATTAGGAAGTGCAAATCCGGATTTAATCATGTCTCAATATGGTTACTGGACAACGGGCGGGAAATAAAAAAGACAGGAATCAGTTAGTTGGATTGCATGTATTAAGGCTGGATATGTGGAGGTGAAGTAGAAATCAAAAGAGGTTCAAGATCTAGTACAAATGCCCCATCTACACTTTTTGCTAGGTATTACAAAGTTTCTCACCCTTTTTTTTTTTTTTACAAATTTAAAATTAGATTAATCTAATTTACTAAACATGAATACATAAATAAAATAAATTTAACAATAAGGAGCACTTCATGAAAGATCAGCAATTCCGTACAATAAGTTCTCTTTTTTCTAATAATGATGGTGTTCGGGCCAGTTTGCGCGCACCTCAACTATTCTACCGGGTATTACTACGTCTTCAAGGCAAAATAAGCTTGAAACAAGCTCAAGTAAGGCTAGTAGTTGTTCAGCTGCAGAACCAGCAAGGATTTATAGAACTTAGTAATTTCTTCGTGATCAAGGACATCCTCAGTTTGAATTAGTTCGCCACTTAGAGCTTCCATACTAATGTTGGTTATTCTTGGCAAAAAGTATAACCAAACACAACTTCATCTTCAAAAATTCCAAATAAAGTGAAAAATATTTGATTTCTGTGGCCAAACGCCCAGTGACGGATTCAGAATTTTTACTCAGGGGGTTCGGAAAAATAACAAAAGTTAAATATAAAAAAATAATAATGTTACTGGGAATCAAACCTAGGACACCAAAGACAATTTTGAAGATCCTGGACCACTTGAGCTAACTTTTTACATTTGTTCAAAATATTTAGAAGTTAATATATGTACATAAACACAAAAAATATACCTTATATATATACAATATAATTTTTTTATGGAGGTTGTACCGGTAAACACCCTAGGCACCCTAAATCCGCCCCTGCAAAAAAAGTTGAAGTTCAACTGGCAAATTGCTGATTAGCTCCAAAACAAGCATTCAAATGTCCAGTCTTTCAACTGTCCGCCGTATGCGAGGTATCTTCGCCGGAAATAACAAAAAATCAGCAACCAAAACCCCCAAACCTACCCTTACCTCTTTAAACCTCACCAATGACACACCCCAAGCAATTGTAAATTTCCTTAAGAAATCATCAAAATGCCCTAGTTTCCGACGCTGGCGTCCCAATTATGAAATTGCCATTCACCGCCTTGCCAAAGCCAACCACTTCTCAGGCATCGAAGAAGTTATCGAGCATTTAAAACACTACCCAGAAATTCGCGACGAGTCCTTTGTCGCTGGGCTTATTCGTCTTTACGGGAAAGCTAAGATGTATGATCATGCACGTAAACTGTTCGACGAAATGCCTCAACTAGATTGTCCCCCGCGGAGTGTCTATTCCTTCAATGCCCTTTTGACATCATGCATTACATCAGAGAGATATGATAAAATTGGCGGATTGTTTCGTGAATTGCCCGAGAAATTGTCAATTGAGCCAAATTTAATGTCGTATAACCTTGCGATGAAGGCGTTGTGCAAGGTTGGTTCTTTGGATTCTGCAGTGCTTTTGATGGATGAGATTGAAAAGCATGGGATTAAGCCTGATATTGTGACTTGTAATACGTTGTTAAGCGCGTTTTATGAAAGTGGGTTATCTGAAGCTGAAAACTTGTGGATTATGATGGAAAAGAAAAATATTGTTCCTGATATTTGCAGCCATAATATTAGATTAAGAGGCTCAATTAAAGTCAATGGGGTTTCAAAGGCGCTTCAGTTCTTCGAGGAGATCATTAACAAGGGTTTGAAGCCAAACAAATTCATTTACAATACTATGATAAAAATGTATGTTGATGAGGGGAATTTGGACCAGGCTAAAATGTGGTATGAAAAGATGGTGCAAAATTATTGCCTGCCAGATGTTGCAACGTTTCATATGCTTATTCCTTTGGCTTGTGACACGAAAAAATTTTGATTTGGCGCTGCACTTGTGCAGGAAAGCTATTGATTCACAAGTACTTGTTTATAGAGCAATAATGCAGAGGGTTGTTGATGGCTTAGTTGAGCACTCTATGATTGAAAATGCAAAGGAGTTGGTTAAGTTGGCCAAGTCTTGTGAGAGATTCCGGTATCGGCTTTCTTTGCCTTTGCATGACTAGTTGTTTCTCATCCCTGTTTCCCTATGATTTAATCTTTTGCTTGTTTACTTGAGCTTGTATCAAGCTTGATTTTGCCTTCAAGATGAAGTTAGACAAGGTCTGAGGAATGCTTGGATGGACTATAGAAACTTTAGTTTGGTGTGTAGGGGAAAGCTTTTTCATTAATATATTTCCCAAATTTATTACTACTATTATCTTAGACGAGAGCTAGAAATTAAAAATCTTGAACAGATTTTCAATTCTTATATTAACTATAGGTTTACTAATATTGTACTTTATTTTTGCCCTAATTTGGTAACCAGTTAATGTGGTCTTTGTCGTGGTTTGAATTTTTTAAGCCTTTCAATCATTTCGAACAACTAACACAATGTAAGTCCTGGTGCAGAAGTAACTTCTGGCATTGCAGCGGATTGTGATACTGATAAAGATATTGATGGAGAACAGTTAAATGTGTACATTTTTCAGTCAGATACCTCTAGCATCTCAGTCTTTCATAATTTTGCTAATATAGTGTATGCAGATGAATTATTTAACCACCTAAAAGTGGGGATAGGTGTTGAATTTGTGACAATGATGAGGCTGGAAACTAAGTACATGAATGTCCACTTGTTAACAAACTTCAAGTGCTCCAGTGGGCAAATGCCACTATTCATAAACACTAAAATCAGAATTCTATTTTTTTCTTTCGGAATGAATTCAACTCTACAACATTCTATGGGCATATTATTGAATATTGAACAATAACACCCCAACACTGCAAAATCAACATCTGGTGGGCTAGTTGCAGCACCTGATGCTCCATACCATGTTGCTCAGTAAAAATACAAAACTGATGCTTTGATTCTTATTGTGAGGAAAAAGAATCACCTACGATGCTTTTAATTCCACGGATGTTACCAATTAAAAATTAATCCTAGTCTAAACTGCCTCCTCTATTCACCCACTGTCAGCCCAAATCCAAACTTGTAATCTTTCTTTTTATGATCAACCTGCAGGCGCAATCAGGAGGGACAACAGTGAAGTGTGCATGAGACTGGAGACTTATAAAAACAACGAAAGTAGTTATTTGAAAGTAAAAGCTCAAAAAGTAAATCATAATCGAATCGTATGTCATCCTTAAGAAAGAGAAAACTGCACCTGAGAAAAAGAGAAGTGGGATGGGGAAGAAACAAGTATATAAAGAAATAGCATTAGACCTGCAGTACATATGACACTCACCTCAGCAGAAAGAATGAAATTAAGACCCATGTTCAAGCGCTCTTCCAGGAAAGCAGCAACACAGCCATTGGAATCAATCTTCCCTCTAAGACGACACTGTAATGCACAAAATATTACTGATTTTCAAAGAATGTAAAGTCTTCATAAATACTGCTGATTAGTCATCCCAATACAGACCACCTTTGACATAATAAATGAGTCAACTATAGGTATGCACCCAAAACAGCATGAGAAAGTTAAAAAGTAAACTTATAGTATTAACTGTTTCGCAATCATGATAATATGAGGCAACTAGAATAATGCCTCTTTCTTTTTTTTCTGATAAGTAGAATAATGCCTCTTTCTTTTTTTTCTGATAAGTAGAATAATGCCTAATCTTATGCGTAAGATTTATCAGCAAAGATGTCCTAAGTTGCAGCTAATGGGTAAGACACTCCACTAATCAAAGAAATAGTTCAATCGCAAAAAGCCCAATGTATGTTGTGGATCAGAAGCCACTTTCCAGAAGTTGTTCTACTAGAGCAGAATTAGAGATATGCATGAATCAATTGGCATTACAACGACCGAAATTCAGGAAACTTGTAATTCCTCTGTAGTTTGCAGCAACCTCTAATTGCAATGTAGAAACAAGAGACAAATTGAAATGTATAGCATTAAACACTTGATGAAAGTACTTCTTTACCTTGTCTTGTATGAAATATCAGTAAGCAAATGCTAAATACCATATGTTATATTTTATAAGAGGGATGATTTTAGGTTATGTGCGGGAATGAGGAATTTCAACCCTCCACACTCCGTCTACCGCCCAAAAAAAAAAAAAAAAAAGACACCTTACACTTGTTTTCAACTGATGAACGAGAGGAGATGCAAATGGAAATCAAGCAAGAACGCATGCTGCATACACAATATGCACGCCGATCATCTATGCCATAACACAGATATGGAAGAGGTGGTACGAAGAAAGAGTTTTACTAGAAGTGGATATTGATGTTGTTCAGCCATCAAGGTGTCAAAATCTAATGGCAACAAATGATCTCTTGGAGTCAGCATGCAATCAGTTCGTAAATAAAAAACAATTTTCCCAGCATCAAACTGGCACGCCTGTTTAAATAGCGGACATGATTGCAACAGTGCAATACACTCATCAAAACCAGATGACAGGATAGATACTGAAAAAACTACAACTTGTAAGTGCAAAGCTTTCCAGTCAACATTTTCTAATTGTTTGTTTATCACAGAAAGTTACCTGCCGAAGGATGTAATCATAACCAAAGCTTGCTGTAACGTCCCTAGACATATAGTTGTACATAAAGTCTGATGCTAGAGACACCTGCATGCAAGAAAGGATTTAAGAAAAAAGTTACCAAACCAAGTCACCATTAACTCTATCTCTAGAAAAGGGGGTGCCTTTTTAAAACCTTTTCAGAAACTTTCTGAACATAGCCCAGTGCAACCATTCCAGTGCTAGCAACTTGCCCTGTAGCAACCTGCACGCAGAACGAAACATGCACTAATTAACAGAAAAATTGAATCAACCAAGCAAGTTGTAACATACTCATTAAACAAAAACCATAGATATTAAATGCTGGTGAAATCAGCATATAAAAACACAATGGATAAAGGTTCTTCTGTAAACTCCTTAAATATGTTTAGAAAAGAAGAGAAGAAACAGCTTCAATTCCGTGAGATTTTGCATCACGAAAATATTAAAAAGCTACAAATATAAGCATTTTGCTTTCTGGAAGACCATTCAAATTTAGTGTGACGGAGTTCATATTACAGAGAATAGAGAGACCCAACAATGGCCTCAACATTTCCAGAGATATCTTTCAAAGGAGCTTACTACTTGAACTCTTTAAAAGGAAAACAAAATACCTAATGGTAAAAATTTAAATCCCTCAACTTTTAGAATGGCGACTATGTAAATAAACACAGGAAATTAAGGCTTAATACCTAGATAGCCCCTTAAACTTGGCAGGTTTTGTAAGATAGACACTCAAACTTAGCTAGTAACCGATAGACACTTGAACTTGGTAGAAGTGTGTCTTTCAGACACCTGTGTACATAAGGCTAAGTGTGTGAAATACACTTGCTTCTAATGTGTTATGTGGACCAATTATTAAATGACACGTGTAATTTCAAAGAAAAAAAATTGACAAATATAACTAAAAAGTATTACAAAAAAATAAAGCATATATAGAAAAAATGTAAGGAAAAAAAGAAATAAACCCTCCTCCCACTATACACTACCCAGGCAGTTCCCCCTTCCCCTCCCTTTCGCCACCACCACCCTCTCCCCCAACCCCCTTTTTCCATCTTCTTTCTCAAGAAAACTCCGGCCCTCTCATTAACTCGTGCTCCATCTACCAACTTGAACTCCAGAAATAACTCAACTTGGTTATGATGAGTTAAAAGCTTTACTTAAAATTGGACCTCAACCTCAGTCCTCAGACCTTTTACTTCATTATGACTTCATCAATTGGGTACAATGTTTGGTTTTTACAGTATGAAACTTGAAAATATTGGGATATTTATTTGTATATTGGGTTTTCTTTCATAAAATTTGATAGCCTACTTGAATTTTATGTTTTTTTGGTGATATAGTAATAACCTAATTATGAAAAAGTAATTGATCTTTGTAAAAATGGAGAACACACGCTAATTATCCAAGGAGAAGAATCTGATAATACTAACAGTTAAAGAAGGAGTAAGTTGAAACTACGGGACCCACACGGAATAATATTTTTATTTTGAAATGTAAAAAATCAATTACATACACGTTTTGAGGGAAAACAGAATCACAATTTGGGTTATCAAGCGCTACTATGTGCATGCAAAACAATCAACTTGCCATGTCAACATGAGATGTTTAAAAGATACACCTTTGCCAAGTTTAAGTGTCTATCTGGTCACTAGCTAAGTTTGAGTGTTTATCTTATAAAACCTGCCAAGTTTAAGGGGCTATCTAGGTATTAAGCCGGAAATTAATTAATGGAAGTAAAAAGGACAGCAGGGCTAGAAAGGAAAATACATCAAGTATTTTCCTTACCTTTTAAATAGATCAAATATTTTCCTGACAAGCATATGTCAACCATCACCCCATGATTATCATCCCAAACGCCTAATTGACACGATAAAAATGCATTTATTTACGGAAAACAAATCACAGAGGAAACAGAATAGGGCAGGTCGATCGATTTAAATTGCTGGCAAATGCCTCCAAAAAAAGAAGAAAACACTGCTATAATATTGCCAAAAATCTGTCTAATACTAATGAAAATCGAATTACAAATATCCAGACGCAGACCCAGGATTTGAGCCACGGGTGCACTATTACATTAAATGCAAACCCATCACCAGTCATAAGGACTGATAATAGCTGGCACATTCAGTCGGTTCATGATTAATATCAATTCAGTTTAATAGATTTTTTATTTATAAACAAACGATGGGTGAAACAAAATTAGTTCACTTCATTAAGATTTTTCTCTCTCAATATGGAGGGACTTAAGGAGCCTTCTACCAATGAACCAGCTGGTAATTTGTGCATGTAGGTGCCACAACTAATATATCTCTACTTCTTGAAGGTAATTAAATGTATCTAAAATTTCCCAGTGCCGGTGCACCCTCACCCTAACACATCGGTCCGCCTCTGCTAACATCAACTAACAACTTCATGTTCTAAATGTTCTTTCATACATTTATTTATCTGTTGTCATCATAATACCTTCAAATTTTATTTAAAAAAGAATAAACAAAGAGCACGCTACTCTAATAGGGAGTTATAGGAGTATCCAATAACAGGCACCATACCATCTTATCTGTGTTGTAGCGAGCAGCATAGCCAATGCCAGATTTCCGATGCTGACCAGCCCAGAACACTTCACCACCCAGAGACAAATGCGGAGTAACACTCTGCAAAAGATATAAAGGTGTCGTTAGCAAATTTAATTCAGAAATACATTGCTTCATCAAGAGGATTGAAAGAAATATAATATATGTGACATACACCCAAAAATTAAGTAAAATGAACTCCAATCACAATCAACGGAAGCATAGGCAAAAAATAACCCTGCTTATATATTAGTAATGAAGACTGCAATATCAAATTGCTACCAGCTGTTGGCGAGTTAAGTCCCATGGGAGTTAGCAAAATTGTCGTTATCCCAAACCATTGAGTAGATACTGGCTTTTTCAATTCAAAGCTAAAAGTATCATAATATATGCAATATTATTCACATGAGATGACCTTTCCTCAAACAAGAAACTGCATTTACAAAAAATCCTAGATTTATGCATAAGTAGCACATCATATGGAGTAAAGGGTGGCACAATCAGTTTATTATTCTTCTTACCACTTTGGGTTATAGGATCATGAGGGTGGTGAGGAACATGTATTATATTCTAAATCCAAACTAAGATATCTCAGTTATATTTAACCTGGCCATCGAAGGTAGCGTTTGAGCTGGCATCAGTCACTGGTTTTTTCTCTTCTTTGCATTTTGCCCAAATGATCTGATCTTTTGACACACGGTGTGATATTATTTCTTTGAAATAGGGACACTACAGGATATTTATCTCTTGCTGACACTAGAAGAAATTCCCGTGCTGTTTTTTTTTTTTTTTTTTGAAACTGGTAATTGTGTATTCATCAGCATTTAGGACATGCTGGAGACCTGTCCCGTGCTGTTTTCTCTTGCTTATTCTCAGTCCCAGTTGCCATTGTGATATTTCTTCTTACCGTTACTCTAGCCTTGATACACAACCCCTATAGGTTATAACACCTTATTTCAACTTAGTCAAATTGTGGAGGTCCCTAGCTTGAACCAAAAATTGACTCTGTTTGAGACTTCAAGATATTTCATGTAACTCGTGGACATAAATGTGCGAGACCTTTAAATCGGTTCTTACTGTAAATTACCAGAGACAAGGCCATTTACTTTTGTAAAATATTAGTTCTTTTAATGATATCTTTCATTGGCTAAATTCCAGAGTTAAAAGTTTTGATCATTTACCTGGATGTAGTTGGCTCCAACTAATGCACCATTCCCAAGTTGAAATTGTGTTCTGTAGTCTTTACCCTTTGTAAACAATAAAAGACGAGAATACGCAATTGTTAGTCTTCCCAAGTCATCTAGGCTATTACCATAGTTTGTGCATAGCACAGATTGACTGAAACAAGAATAGAATGACGCATAACAATCCAACTGAAATCATGAATTAAATCCAATGGATTCTATGCAATGAATTTTGTGCATATAAGTAAAGAAAAGTACCTTGTAATCAAAATTAACCATCCCATGCGACATGTGCGGCTCACCCGTTAGCTGGGTAAGTAGAAAAACACAAGTTATATGACTTATTCTTGATATATATTAATTGCTCGCTGACACTATCAAAGCTCAGCAAAGAATATGCATACCTGCGCATTGGCCTTCATTGCAAGATTCTCAGACAAATCACACCTCACTCTTGCATTCACTCTACCGTCTGTCATTACTCTCCCAAAAAGCATCAGCTGTCACAAAACAGCCATTACTCCAACACTTAGATAATCATATGAGTTTCAGACACTAGATAGGGATAGTATCAACTACACACCTTGGGATCTATAAAGTTGGCACCAAACTCATAGTGAGCAGTCGGAATTTTGACTATGTCCGCAGACTGAGTAGGAAGTTCCGTGGGCCCCATTAAAACACTAACAGAAGTAGCAAGTAGATTTCTTTTACCATTGAGAAAACACCAGTATCCCTCCAAGAAAGGAGAAAGCATAGTAATGAATCTGATACAAGTTTTTGGAAATGCCAAAATCTACCTGTGACTGAGTGAAAATCTCTGATTAAGTCCTCTGGTAAAGTCAAAACGCACGCCTTCAAAAAGTTCAGGCTTTAAAGACACTGCCAAGATAAGACATGCATTAATTAATACATCCCTTTATGTATACAGAAATACACAAATAAATAGCAGCCTTAACAGCAGGCCAGCCACTGTATATGATTAACTTGACGACGATTTGAAGACATAATATTGATAACGGCAATAACACTAACATGAACAACAATAAAAACAATGTTAACAATAAACTTATACAAGTTGAGAGTTTACATGCAAATAAAACTTCTTCTAGCAGTTGATTACTAATCTAGCTTGCAGCGGACTATACCACCCACCCCACCTACCGCCCCGCGCCTACCCCACCCACCCCTTCTAGCCCCCACCACCAGAAGTTGCACTCCAAATTCATAAAACTCATCGTGTTTTGCTTTGAATATATGTGCAAATGGTCTTAAAACGACATTTTCCAACTAGCGCACCAAACACAAGAAAGAAAATGAGTAGTAAAATCACTTATTCTCCAACCGGCGATATCAAACACACCCTGGTTATGTGATATTATCAATTAGGTTAACAAAATAATGAGGCTAAAACTGCAAGCTTGAATTACATTTCAGTCTAACTAAAGAGTGAGCAAGTTGGAGCAAAAGACCAACTTTGTTTCAATCCAAAACTAATGAGGAGGATCACTCATATTAATCATTTAATTCCATTTCACTCTATTCAGCCACATGAGCAAAATAATGGAATGGAATGAAAATCAAACACGGTATAGTACTAACTGAGAGCTTCACGGTGAATTTCTTCATAAGGAATGGGACAAGGTAAGTTCAAGTAATCCACTTTTTCCGGTTCAATCACCGTTGGCTTTGAAGAATCTGTAGTTGCCGGAGGGACGAAAGTGGCCATTTGTGTAAAATTTGGAACTCAAATAACGAAAATGTGAAACAAAAATGTATATAGCCTCCTCCTTCTTCTTCTATTTGCCTGAGAAGAGTTCAGTGAGAGCGAGGAGTTAAAACCCTTACAAAACCCCTTAAAACCCGACCCGTTTTAGGTTGTGATTGCTAGTTGTTTTAATTTCTTGGGGGTGACTCAACCATTTGACATTGAACTATTTACTCACAATTAATGTTTATGTAAAATCAATAATTTAATCTTAAGAACTATACCACTTAATTATAGTTAAATAATTACTATCAAAATATATATCTTGTATTTATTATTTCGACGCAAACACAAACTATGAGTTCTGCTTTGATTTTATATAACAGTATATTGAAATTTTACGAGCGAACAATATACTTTTAAATATTTAATATTTGAATAGATACGTTAATTAGGGTACTTGTGTGTAAAAAAAACCTCTCAAATAGAATTAATATGATATTAAAAAAGGAAGGTTATTAACATAAGTTTAACTAGTGCTGATATTATAAAGGTTTTTGTACTGTTAGCCATCTCGAAACAACTTCGGACATACATTAATTTAAATATGTCTTTACAAAATTGAACTTTAATCATTTTCGCTTGAGTTTTTTTTTTTTTGGTCTGACTTCGATCCTTTTCAGCCATTTTGCTTGAAGTTCAACTATATATAGCTGAAATTTAGTCATTTTACCTGATTTCAACTAAAAACCTTTAAAGATCTACACCAACAATAACAATAACAATATACCCAGTGTAATTTCACAAGTGTGATCTGGGAAGGATAGAGTGTACGCAGACCTTACCCTTACCTCGTGGAATTAGAGAGGTTGTTTCCGATAGATCCTCGACTCAAATGCAACAAATTAAAGCAGCTATGAAAAAGGAACTACAACAGTGCATAAAACATAACAAATAATAAGGAAAGTAGTTCAGAGCGTTCAGAAAAAAGCCCCGTAACAACAGCAAAATAGTATAATAACCGGAACACAATAAACAACATATGGTAACAAATATCAAAAGCAAGAAAACGACGTAAATAAGCTAATACAATGACAGACATAATGCTCTAGACAAACCACTAAGCCTAATCCGGCAGAGCCACTAAGCCTAATCCGGTAGAGAAGCAAGACAATTCTCAACTACCTATTAACCTTCTATCCCAATACTTCTATACCCTCATATTTAATGTAACATCCCGTATCTTACAACAAAGGGTAGACTTGTATCGTTGGAGTTTAGCGAAAAATTTTGAGAGTTTGTGCCTTTTGCAAAAACAAATGGTCGACAGGCCTATTTCGGGAACCCATAACCCCTTGATTCGTTGAGAATTTTGGAAAAGGTTTCTTAATGAAAGTTGTAGTATGTAGAAATTCCTTTCCAGGCATATAAGGATAAGTCCAATCAGAGTTCGGAGATATGATCGTTGAAAAATCGCTAGTAGAGAGGTGCTTAAGATTCGATAGAATCGGCTAGTCTGACTTCCAGCCAGATATCATGAAAATATGTTACGAATTTGAGAAAACTTCCTTCTTCAAAATTGTAGACCTTTGAAATACCTTTCCAACGGTAGGTCTCCCAGTGCCAACGGATCTCTGTGGTAGGGGTTATGTCCGTTTTACTGAAGGGCACAAAAGCTGAAAATTTTGCCCAATGTACGCCCAGAACGTACGGGACGTCCTTTAAAGTACGGGACGTCCTTTTAGGTCGTCCTTCTTCCGTTCCTCACTTTTTTTGGCAGCCAAAGTACGGGCTACAAGTACGGGACGTACTTTAAAGTATGGGACGTACTTTGTCGCCGTACTTTCACCGTTTTTGGCATAAAATTTGGTTTAAAATGGGTATGGTCTTATTTTTTTTCCCACTTTTCAATCCCACCAGCCCTAGGACGAAATCTTCCTTTCCAAAACTCAAGAATACGCTAAGGTAAGCAATCCCAACCTATTTCAACTAGATTCTAACATATGTGTTAATGAGCATTAAGCAAGAATTCATCATTCTTAACCTAGGGTTTTCACGAAAACCCATTTAAAGGATTCAAGACTCAAGCTTTTGGGATTCTTCTCAATTTCAGACCTATAGTTGCAAGACTTGGAGCGTATACAGGTATGTGAGGCTAACTATCTACATTAAGGAATGTTCATGATTCTCCCTACGCCTCATTCTTCATACTTGTAAGTAATTTGACTCAATATACAGTTTATCCCTAGTTTCATGATATGTTGTAGAACTTTATCTTCTAGGGTTGCAGTTACAGAATTCGTTCATGGTTGTCAATTTGAATATCATAAACTCAGCACGTAATCTTTATAGACTTATGTATTGTTACCACATGAGTCTCAATCTAGAAATTCAGTATGCTCAGAAACAGTCAGTGGTTCCAATTCAGTCCAGCATGTCTATTTCAGTTCAGCTTTGTTCATTATTATTGTGGTCTCAGTCCTTATTGTTAATTTGCCATAATTAAACATATGTGATTTTGCCCAAGGGCACAGTACAGTCTTGTGTATACGTATACATGGCTGAGGTCATTGACCGACGCACTACTAGGCCAAGGCCACAATGTGCATTTATTATGGGTCGAGGCCCCACATATACAAACACAGATAATACAGATGATTCAGATACAGAGCAGGGAGTATTCATATCTCTACTTCCTTGCTATTACAGTTACATTTATCAGTTTCAGTTTCAGTTCCAGTATTTTATTGCTTCAGTTGCTTTACATACCAGTACAATTCAAATGTGTTGATGTCCCCTTTTATTGCTTGGGGGCCTGCATCTCGCGATGCAGGCAACGACATACAGATTGACGATCCAGCTACTTAGGAGTGTTCGTATCAGCTACTTTGGTGAGCCCAGTTTCCTCCGGGGCGATATTAGTCATGCAGTTCTTACAGTTTTTCTAGACAGTTACCTTTCAGTATTCATCAGAGGCTTCATAGACATAGTCCAGACAGTCAGATATTTATTATGTTAGCCTTGTTGGCAGTTGTTCAGTTGTTTTGGTTTAGCTATGTTGGCTACGTTCAGATATTTCAGATTGTCTAAGTATTTCAACGTTATGATTTCAGTCAGACCTTTAGTATATTAGCATGTGTTTAGTTGTTTCCACATTCAGTTATGTTTTGATATCACATGTTGATTCAGCCAGCCAGTTGGTTTGCTCGGTTACATGCAGTCAGGCACCGATGTCGTGTTACGTCCAGGCCCAGGTTCGGGGCGTGACATTTAAGGTCAGTAAGTTGAAGTTGTCTACCTCTCCTCATACCCATTATATCTAATTTTAGACATTGTATTATTTTAAAAACTTTAGACATTGCATATTTAAAAGGCCAAACCCATCGACAAACACCTATGGCCGTCTCCACTTCTTTCACTTGAGCACTTAAAGTGATCCTTGTTTGATTTAGACACTTTAGGTGGGCCATTCCTATTCCAGTTAGACACTATTTGCACCGTTATCGGAGGAAAACCAACACCAGTCGTCTCCTACGTGGATTAAGTGGCCAATTAAATTGTGCCAGCTCATTTAAATTGTGTCAACTCAATCAAATTGTGCCAATTCATTGTAATTGTAAATTCACTAATTTGTAAATTCGTGGAGTTTTGACCATTAAAAATTGAGGCTTTTGGGCTGGTTGGATGTGCAATGGGGTGACGCCCCCTTTGGTGTTGGTTTTGCTCCGATAACGGTGCAAAAAGTGTCTAAGTGGAATAAGAATGACCCACCTGAAGTGTTTAGATGGAACAAAGGTCACTTTAGATGCTCAAGTGAAAGAAGTGGACGATCACAGATGTCTGTTGATGAGTTTAGCCAATTTAAAATTATTTTGAAGTGGATAAACGTGCTAAAATTTAATAAATACTGATTTTTAGTAATATCCAAATGGGATACAAGCGAACTTTTTGTCCAAATGCCCAAAGGAGAAACCCAATATGCCAGATTTTCAAATAAAAGGAGAAATAATTGGTGGGTCAGTTGGGTCTACTCATTCTGACAATCAACAACAGTGTTCAAGCACTCGAGTCACCTCCAGCGACCCCTATACCACCCTGCTGCCGGTAAACTGCTTTGTTCTTCCTTACACCTATATGTATTATATTATAAACAAACACATGTAAATACAACTATCTTTACCTATGTCATCATGTTTCTTCTGTGTTTGACAAACTGCCATTTGGGATCAAGAACTGTTTTTTTACTTCTTGTATTGCATTTCTTTTTCATGTTTCAACATTTTGGGGCCTTAGCACGACAAGGGGGTTCAGGTTTTTTAGTTAGTAGAAGAAGATGCAGAGTACTGGTGATGGAAAAAAGAGTACCACTACACCTGCAGTTATTTTGTATTTGTGTTTGTGTGTGTAGTTAATAACTGATGTAACTAAGCTTCAACTTCTTTATCTACTTGAAAGCTGATGGGAGTACAGGTTTCAAGGAAGTTTCACATATGATATGATTTTAGTAAAGTGACATTGATCCTAGATGAGTAAACAGATATTCGTATGGCTAGAAAGATAGGAAGCATTATTCTCTACTTAGTCTCTTAGAGGAAAGCTTGTTGTAACCCTAAAAGACAGCTTTTAGCAATACCACATCCGCCCCTCTGCATTTGTTTTGATGGGGCTATACTACCCTTATCCTCCTGGTAATGCGAGGACTTTGTATGTGGTGATATATTTTGTAACAATTTAACTTTAAAATACTCTTACCCTTAATGAGGTGATTTATGGCTACACAAATATCTATAGCTTATCTTGATAACAATTTTCAGCAGTCTTCCTTATTTCTTAAACTCTGTGTCTAGTCAAACACCTTCACATAAATTGGGAAACAGGGAGTACAAGCCAAGGGCTTGCTGATGTTCCATTCTATCATGTTTATTTATCAGCGTATTCTCTTAGTGCAACAAAAACAACATACCCAGTGTAGTTGCATAAGTGACGTCTGGGGAGGGTCGGATATACGCAGACCTTACCCCTACCTTTGTGGGGTAGAGAGGCTGTAATGCGGGAGTGAATATTCTTCTCCGCTCCCTCTGAATATTCTCGAGCAATCGAGGAGAAGCATCGAGTATTCTAGAGACCCAACCATGATTAATTCATGAGAGTATGGTGACGTGGAGGAGTTGCATATATTTTATGCTCCGTTACTAACTTATTTTTCATTCCTCAGGAGTTTAATGATCAAAGGCTTTCACAGAAATGAGTCAACTCTCTAATGGCTTCTTATCGCTGAATTTGGATGTCGCCGATAGCCGGGATGACACTGACACTCTTGGGGATATTGAGACAGTAAATGGAAAAGGTAAGGCTGGAAGCAGAATTTGTAACTAAGTGCCTGCGTCATGCTAAGATTTGTAGATCAATAGCTGTGTTAAAAAAGAATAGTTAAATAATTGAATAGTCATTAGAAAAAGGAGGGGAAATAGTTAATTCCCAGTTCTCAGCATAATTTTAATACCAGAAACCCTAACATTTAGCTAATCCTTGCAAGAAAATGACAATTTGTGAACTATGCAGGTAAAGCCAAGGAAAAAGATGACAACTCAGAAGAGTACAAATTGCCACTTGTATGGATTGACCTTGAGATGACTGGTAATTATTAGTTCATTACCGGTGAAATTGGTTTGGTTCTTAAAGTTGGCATACTGAAGCACATGATTACCAACTTTGCACATCCTTAATTACTATTTTCACAAAATAAAGATAATACTATAAATTATCCTGAAAGATGATAATACTGTTATCTTAAGAGACATGAGTTCAACCAATTTTTCTTTTGAATTTCCTTCCTGTGTAGGTTTGAATATCGAAGTTGATCAGATATTGGAAATTGCTTGTATAATTACAGATGGAAATTTGACCAAATCAATTGAGGTAGAATTGTCTCTCCTTTCTAACTTATCCCATATTTCTAATCTATTTTTGCGCGCTGTGAACATCATCATCTATTCAATTTCACAGATTTCTTTGTTAAAGTTGATTATTTCTCTGATCACGTGGTTATTAAGGTAAAGGGAAATAATGATTGAATTATGTATGATATTGTTTGGAGTTAGGAGGAGAGATCTGAAGTAATGGTTATGGTACTTATCACCATACTGCCAATTGGCTGATGAAATTTCTGTCTCTGCTTTGCTCTAGGGTGGTAATATCCTCTGAAATTTACAGAAATTTGTCCACCTTCTCTATCATTAGAATTTAGCTGTGCATGATCACTTGTGCGTCTATACATCTCTTCAACATATTCTCATTCTTCTACCAAAAGGAATTCATTTTGTGCTTTCACAAATAGGGTCCTCATTTAGTTATACATCAAACCAAGGAGTGTATGGACAATATGGGAGAATGGTGTCAGAGCCATCACGCGGCAAGTGGTGAGTGGCTTAATGTGTATGCATATGACTAACATTTCACAATAGAGTATTTGTTGATTCTAAAGTGAGTTCAAATATGAAACTGAATGTAATTTAGGTTTGACTCAGAAGGTGCTCAAGAGTACCATCACCGAAGAAGAAGCCGAGAAGCAGGTATCCTATTTCCTTTTATAAGCCAAAAAGTGCTTTTAAGCTGGTTTGACCAATTTAAAGTCAATCCAAATACCATCGAAGCGTCTTTAATATGCTTTTGTCATGGACATTATTCTTTTTTTATTATTATTATTTTTTTATTTTTTATAACCGTGGTGTCCGGGCCCCCAGCTTGCGCGCACCTTGTCTAATTCCACGGGATACCACTTTGTCACGCCCCAAACCTGACTGAGACGGACCATGTTCTACATGCAACTACTATGAATCTTTGACAAACTGTATTACGTAACTTAAAAGACATATGAGAACTTTAAGTAACTTTTGTTCATAAACGTGGCCACTGGCCTATGGTATGCACTTGTCATACAATCGAATACAAACACCCATATTGTCTACGAAGCCTCTACGAAAACCCATGACTGAACAACTGATATAAGCGTTGGGATAATCCCCGATCTACCCGTAGTCTACACATGAAGATGCTAGACCTGACTCAGTTCCAGATAGAAGTGGAGCTTACAATACTACCGCTGAATGTCCGCATTATCCAGTAAGGAAGTCTGCCAACCTGTATGCCTAGACCTGCAACATGAACAAAGTGTCCCTCGGCAAAAGGGACGTGAGTACAGAAAGCACCTTCCACCCGCAACAGGTACCACCATACCAGGTAACTGTGTCCACCAAGGCTGGGACAGATAGGAAGAAATCACCTAGTGTTTCTTGTCTCTGCTGGGATTGGATTTGAACCTGAGACTTCATGATTCTCAACCCACTTCATTGACCACTAGGCCACACCCTTGATTTATTCAAAAGAAGAATTTAGATTTAGAATGTAAATCACATTTCAACTTTTTGCTATACGTTTGATATTGTTGCCGTGATTGAGCTGCATGACAATTCTGGATCTGAAAGAACCCACAGACATCTACACCTTTCTCGGCCATTTGGCTAAGATGAATCACATACATTCCTCATGTGTCCTGGGTTCTACAAGTTGGTTCATCAGAGTAATATTCCTATTTTTTTTCCTCGCACCGTGCAGGTTCTTGAATTTGTCAAGAGGAACATAAGGACGTATACACCACTGCTCGCAGGAAACTCAATCTATACGGATCATCTTTTTTTGAAGGTATGGTGTATGTTTGTCTGAATCTATAGATACCATTTTGAGGAATCTCATCCAGAAATAGATGGATGTGGACATGTGGTTACTATATCTTTCTGGTGGTGCCACTTAACTTCAGGATTATTCTATGTTTCTACTCTAGTCGACTTGATAGCCTTTCGATGTTCAGGCATGTAAGGTCACGAGTAATTTTACTTTTCTCATTTATTTGTTACAGAAATATATGCCAAATTTGGCAAGTTTGTTTTCGCATGTACTTGTTGACGTCAGTAGCGTAAAGGCGTTGTGTGTTCGCTGGTATCCAAGAGGTAAAACTACACTGCATTTTGAGGTTAAAATCTTTGTTTCTCCATTTTTACATGTTGAGTTTTGCTGCTTTTTTATTAGACAACAGAAAGGCTCCTAAAAAGCAAAACAAGCACAGAGCGATGGATGACATTAAGGAGAGCATAGCTGAACTCAAATACTACAAGGAGCACATATTCAAAGTCTCCAAGTCTAAAAAGTGACAGTGAAGAAAATTCTCATCTCATGATTAAGGGTTCTCTTGATATGATTCCCAAATTGAGGTGTTACCTGCCAGTGTAAAATGATAATGGCTTTTGATGTAGAGGTCTTTGGTCTAAATTATGAGCTTAGCCAGGTTTGGCAAGCTGAATTTATAATATGACATTATTGGCTATCATATGTAATTTGGGGGAGAGAGAAGTAACAAGTTTACGCCCGACCCTGAAACCATAGCTTAAATGTTCACGGTTATGGGTCGGCTTGTAACGTAGATGAGTTCCAACTTAGAGCTCCTTCCACTCTAAACTACCGTGTCTCTATTTGGAGCTTTTCACAACAAAGGTTGCTTTTCCCTTTGTTCGCATACTAATGTTTATTGATTCGTACATTTGTTTGTGTTTTCCTGCTCGGTGGCAGGGTAGTCCAACTATCCTGTGATCATATTTGGAATGAAATGAAGAAATAATAATTTTGGGAACAGGACAAGGAATAAGACTATTGTAGATTGAATAGCATTTACATGAACGGTTCAACATTAAGTAAATATTAACGTAAGAGATTCATCAAGACAAACATCTAATTCTAATATAGTATAATACTCCTAGAAGTCTATCAATATGAGTCAGCTAAACACACATATTTTCTTTCTCGCACGCACTTTGTCTAGTTCTCGAACTAAACAAAGAAAACAACAAACACTTAATATCCATAAGAAAGCGTTTGGTATTTTAGTACTTGTACGCATGTATTGAATTGGTTCCCTATAGTGTAATAGTATCTCTATACATTTCCAGTAGGAAAAATTATTAGTTTCTTCTACCTTTTCTCCCTCTTATTTTCAGATGTGTATAAAGAAAGAAGAGATGTAGCAAGCATCATTTTCGTTATGTCTTGCTGCCAATTCAGTTTGCCTATTACATGAAGAATACTATGTTTGTAGAGTATGTGACCTGACTTGTTTGAGAAGCACATGTACCATTTGGTAAAACAACAAAAACTACGCGTAAATCCCAAACTAATCGGGGTTGGTTGGACGTTCCATATCCATTCCGCTCCATTTCTGCCCTTTTCATTTAGTAATCAGGTGAGCTGTGTTGCTCTGTGTACAAGATAAGTTGTTGAAAAAGAGCAAATTGGGATGGCAAGCTACTTGATAACTCAATAACTCTGCCCATGTGAGCTTGTTTATATTGTCGTTCTCAAACTCGGGTAAAGTAGTAGAGTTGTAGTAGCTTGGAAGTTGGGGTAGAATTATTCAATATATGTTGAATTCTCGTAACACAGATTCTTCAATTTAATTAAATACATATAACAAATATTAACTTTCAAGAGTTAACGATCTTGTGATATTATTTGCAAATTCATTTCATTTTTGGATGATTTGTTCCTTTTCTACTGCTTGGTCCGAGAAATGGCACCGAGCGAAGCCCCAAATGCGTCTACTCCATTTTTTTTGTAATGACGTCCTAGGCAATGTAATAGATCTTATCGGATGCAAAAATACTAGGGCGATTTCTTATTATTTGTTTAAGTCTTGGTGGATATAGTTACTCAGTTATAAAAAACACTAGCAAAAACTCACTATACTGTTGTCTAAATGAGTTATTACTACTACTATTTCAAAGTAGTCACGTGATTAAAGTGTACCATATATTATCTTAAAATGAAGTGCAAGTTCCATTTTTACTTCAATAAATTGCAACAATTTTTTCCATATACATTAGTTAATGCCTACGTTTATAAACCTCCCACACGTGACACAGACCAAACAAAACGAGACGACATATAAACATCATTTCATTTAAAACACATCAAATATCATTCATGCAGACCATCGTTGTCCGAAAATATAGCCGAATTTCTTTTTTCGCCATTTTGCCAATTCTCTTCCAAATTGTTTATTCTTTTCTTGATCATTTATACATTTCATAATCACTCCCGCTAGTAATTGCGGGTGTGTGTGTATGTGTGTGTGTGTGTTTTTTTTTTTTTTTTTTGTTTTTTTAAATTTCCTTCTCAAGAGTACATATCTCTATTTCATTTAATTGATCCAATATTCTTCCCTTTTCTATTACACCTTGCATGAAAAAACTCACGAGAAATCAAAGCAGTTATTTTGATAGGAAAAAAGATATATAATTATTTGTAAAAAATGGGTGGAGGTGGAGATGAAGGAGAAGGGTCATTGGAATTTACACCAACATGGGTGGTTGCTGCTGTATGCACCGTCATTGTTTCCATTTCTCTTGCTCTTGAACGTCTCCTCCACTATACTGGAAAGGTCTTATTTTGCATCTTTTTTTTATCATCTTTTTCAACAATTCGTTGGATATAATTTGTTATATGAAAAAGTGCATGGTTATTAACAAAAACAAAAAAACTCTGTTCTTGAAAACTTTTCAACATTTTGAAATTATGTCCTTTAATTAATAATTTTCTGAAAAAATGAGAGAGATTAAGATCCAGCAACAACCAATGTTGCTCAGACTTTTCAAAAATGTTGTCACTCCGAGTTGGATCCTCCAAAAATGTAGAACTTTTTGAAGATCGGATACGCACCCATCAACATTTTTGAAGAGTCCGAGCAACATAGCCAAAAAGCACTAACACTTTTTAAGATCACATGAAAACTCGACTGTCACTTTTTAGATAACTGTAATAACATCTTTTGTTGCATCTCTAAAGATCAGGGTCTGCAATCCCATTTTGTTGTCACGTTGCATATAAAGGATTGTCATATTTGAGTTTGTCTTACGTTAAGAAACCAATACTATGAAGATGACAATAAAAAAGAATCTTTACATAATAGTATCTTTTTTCGCCTCTTTATGAAACGGTTCCAAACTAAATAGAGTGAAATATGATACAGAGAATTCATATAGCGGACTCAAACTTGTTTAGGCTTTGAAAAGCGATTGTTATCAGCACTGTTACTGTTTGCTGTTGCTTTGCCTTTTTCTATAGTTGCTCATGTTCCTTTATTTTGCTAACAATATGTGCAGCATCTGAAGAAGAAGAAACAGAAGCATCTCTATGAAGCCTTACAGAAAGTTAAAGAAGGTTCTAAAATCTCTCTTTTATCTCAGTCACGCAGAAGTTGATACTCTTATTTTACGTACAAGTCTTGGTGGGCTAGGACCAGGGGCGGAGCTATAGTTTTGTCAACGGGTTCGACAAAACCCCGTAAATTTAGGCTAGATCCTGTATTTGTGTTAAAAAATTTACTTAAACGTGTATAACTAATTTATCCAGAACCCATATTAGCTGCCTTTTCTAGAATCCAGAACCGACGAACTCAAAATCCTAGCTCCGCCTCTGGCTAGGACTCTTATTCTGTCTTGATTTGTACTAGTAATTGTGAGAAATCAAGAGAAAAGAAAAGATAATACAAGACACATCTATTATAAGTTTCAAACACAAGATATTTGATGGAATAGTTACTAGTGTGAGATGATGTAACTTAAATCTTCTGATATTCTAACTCTATTATTCTATCACTAGCACTTAACATTCTTAATAACGATCAATTAATATATCTGTAAACTTTTCTCCATCTAGATCTTCAAAGTTTAAATTGATCAATTGAGGCTTCATTTATGAACTGGTTTTTGAATGTGTATGTGCAGAGTTGATGCTCTTGGGGTTCATATCCCTGCTATTAACAGTATTTCAAAGTCGTATAGTCAAATTTTGTGTGCCTCATCGTGTCATAACACACTTACTTCCATGCGCGTTATCTTTGGAGGGTTCTTCATCTCATGAAGAGCCTCATGCTAGTAATCAGTCGGTTCACTATCATGCTGGTCCTCATCACCATCGGCATTTGCTTGCAGAAGAAATGACTGCTGAGGGTTACTGCCATAAAAAAGTACTTAAGTCCTTGCTCTTTATCTTCCTCCTACTTCTAGTACTTTGCATTGGTGAATTTTTAGTATACTTCCTCTGCTTCAATTTAAGTGTCTTACTTTCTTTTTTAATCTGTTTAAAAAACAGTGGCGGACCCATGTGCAAATTTTGGGTGCTCCAGCACCCATTAAACTCAGTCACGGAGTGTATAGCTGTATAGAAAATATAAAGGAAACATATATAAATAGTTAATAGAGCACCCCCGAACTCAAAATTCCTGGGTCCAGCACCCCCGAACTCAAAATCCTGGGTCCGCCACCGTTAAAAAAGAACGCTTTTTCTATATTCTGTAACTCTTTCATATCAAAATTTTACATGGCATGTTTAGGACCACAAGATTCAAAGGGCGTTTTGGTACATTAGATACATCTTTAGTTTAAGATCACGAGATTCAAAAGTTTCCCTTATTTTCTTAAATTCCATGCCAAGTCAAACTAAGACACTCAAATTGTAGGGGAGGGAGTATTAGTTTTCTATGGTGTAAGGTTGTCATTAATTTAACAAATGTGTAGCAGTCTTTCTGTGGTTAACAATTCATGAGATTGTGCCGGTTCATTGAAAAATCATCTAAAATGAACTGGGATATAACAATAAAATATTTAGAGAGATACCAAGAGACTCCTTGTTTCTTTTTATACGATACTTCATCCATTTCAATTCATGTGTCTTACCTTCCTTTTTTAATTTGTTTCAACAAGAATACCACCTTTTATATTTAGTAACTCTTTGAATCCAATATCCTGCGGGGCATATTTAAGACCACAAGATTCAAAGGGCAGTTTGGTACAATATACACATCTTTAGTTTAAGACACAAGATTGAAAAGTCTTTTTTACTTTCTTAAACTTCGTATTCGGTCAAACTCAGACACATAAATTGGAATGGAGGGAGTATCTGTCTTGATTAAAGAGAACTTATGTGATCGATGCTTCTATACAAAGAAAAAAAGAAAAATTGTGTTGGAACTTTTTCGGTTTTATAATTTTTCATTTACTGCATTATTGTGCCAAAAGAAACCAATTGTTGGTAACATATTCTTGCTGATTTCAAGTAAGACGAGCTGTGAAAATATTGTGTAGCTGTTCTTAATTTCTTGATGCTAAAGCTAAAGGGAGTAATTTTAAATTCTGGTTCCGAAATATGTATATCAAATTTTCCTTTTATATCATTGAATTCTAAGTATAATCCTTTTTACTTAATTTTTTTCAGCATAAGGTCCCGTTACTATCTCTTGAGGCGTTGCATCACCTTCATATTTTTATCTTTGTCTTAGCTATCGTGCATGTGACTTTCACTGTTCTGACTATTATATTTGGAGGAACAAAGGTCAGTACTAAGCTTTTCTGCTTCAGTTTCTTATACTTTTGTCTTTCGGGCTAATTGATAATTTGTTACCTTTTTAATAATGGCCTAGATACGTCAATGGAAGTCCTGGGAGGATGCAATAGTGCAAGATAATCCTGAGTCCGAACATGGTATGAATTGTCACCCATGAAGAGTTACGTCCAACTTTTTGGCACATAATTTTTTTTTCTTAATACGGAAACTAGTATTGATGGTCCTTTTTGCAGATCATTTGAGACCGGCAGTTACCCATGTCCATGAACATGATTTTATCAGGAACCGGTTTCAGGGTATCGGTAAACAGTCAGTCATTTTGGGTTGGGTGGTAAGCACTTCCCCTCCCTACTGAGTATCTTGGCCATTCTCCGGGTACTACATGCAAAAGAGCCTCTCTTTTTTTAGCATGTATAAAAGTCTAATAGTTAGTCACATATCTTAGGTTACCTCAGCCTATACTCATTTCTTCTTTTCTTTTGGTTAACACAGCATTTGAATTTAGAATATAACATGATTATATGTTAGGCAATCATAGAATTCTCAGTGTTCAAGAAACTTATTCGGATAGGACTTTATGTGATTTTAGTTTTGGAGAGTATATATTAGTCTTTTATACTTTGGATCGAAATAAATGTATCTTTCTGTTACTGTCAAGATTGATCCTGCTAACTGGTCCTCAAATGTCTTAGTTCAGAAATGGTCTGTTTCTGGTTGAAATTTCATCGGTGCAAATAGAACAGAAAAGTATCATAAATTTATGCTAGTCATAAGTTTACTACTTACTGTGCTTTGGTGAAAGTTTGCAGCACTCTTTCTTTAAGCAATTTTATTCTTCTGTCAACGAGTCAGATTATAGAGCACTTCGTTTGGGATTCATTATGGTAAGTATGTTATTTTGCCCGATTGAGTTGTTAGATATTGGCTTTTGTTTTACCATGTATTGGGTGCTTTTACTTGGCTTATGATATAGTAAAAGCATATTCCTTTTGTAGACACACTGCAGGGGAAATCCAAGATTCAATTTTCACAGGTACATGATACGTGCACTGGAAGACGATTTTAGGACAGTTGTCGGTATCAGGTAAGTGATAGATAGGATGATGTTAAAACTATTGACATTTTCCTCTCCAACTCTTTAAAGAGGGTTTGAAAACATAATTTCTCACCGCTGGTTTTTCAAATTAACTTGTTGTTCTTTGCTTTTGTTTTTGCAGTTGGTATCTCTGGATATTCGTAATCCTCTTCTTGTTGCTCAATATTAATGGTATGCCAGTTAAAACTTGGAATAGAGCTGTTTACCTTGCTGCTACGATTTCATTTGTACTCTTTTCACCTCAAGTGCTATAGCCCACTTGATTTTTACTCTTATGTAGAAGGCATGGGAGGAGTGATTGTTGTTCTCTTGGAAACGAGTAGTAATAATTTGCTTATAGTGATTTTAGCAGTATCACAGACTAGAATATCTGTTTGGAGGAAGAAGCTGCATTTAGGGGCGGATGCAACATTATGTTACCGGATTCATTTAAACCCAGTACTTTCGACACATAGAACAAAGTTATGCATAAAAGTCCACTAAAATTGTTACAAATAGTAGATATGACCACATAACTTTAAAACTATAATAGGCTCAATGCTAAAAACCTTAAGGTTGAATTGGCAAAGCTTAAATGCTGGATCCGCCTCTGGCTGCATTTAGCTTCTTGGTCTATTGAAGTCCGTGTTTCGTATAGTTTCTTATAAGGATATTGGACTTCCCAGTTTATAAACACAATGTTAGTCACTTGATTACCCAACCATGACACATTTGATGTGCCAAATGTTAACTGAGGTGTAGTTTCTATGCTTATGTATACAGTATTCTTCCATCTTTCTTTTTTTTTGGAATAAGGTATTCTTCCATCTTTCTTGTGAGTTGTGATAAAATCAAGACTCTTACTAAAATGCTTTTGTACATCGTTTTACCTGAAGTTTTCATCACTCATAAGATGAGAAATTTCACGATAATATTTTGAAAATTGAATGCTTGCATGGAATAACTTTCATGCTACTTTAATTTCATGTTACCAAGGTTCTTCAATTGCACATATAGTTCTGGTCATTGGGTTGTGGCTTATGATTTGACGGCTGACAAATCATTACGCTTGTGCAGGTTGGCATACATATTTCTGGATTGCTTTCATCCCTTTTATTGTGAGTGACCCCATCATAAATTTTACTTGTGTGTGCTATTTATCAGAATACTATGATTTAATATTCTAGGACGCAATCGCTTTTCCTGATTGCTGTCTTTTAGGTTTTGTCGTTAAGAAAAATAGATAGAGTATCTTCTCTGGTACTCGTGTTCAAGTCATAATCAATGCTAGTTAAACATGAAAAATTTCATTTGTAATGTGTCTGGTTTTCTGTCTTGTTTCTTATTATTAGTTTTTTTTCTTTTGGCATTATAACACTTGTGCAGCAAGAAGCTGACTTAGTTCTGTGTCCTTTTGTTCTTCTTTTCGTATTTTTCAGCTTCTGCTTGCTGTGGGGACAAAATTGGAGCATGTGATTATACAGTTAGCTCATGAGATTGCTGAGAAACATGTAGCAGTAGAAGGTGAATTGATTGTAACACCATCTGATAATCACTTTTGGTTCGACCGACCTCAAATTGTCCTCTTCTTGATACATTTTATTCTCTTCCAAAATGCTTTTGAGATAGCATTTTTCTTCTGGATCTTGGTGAGCTAGTAATCAAGTACAACATTCATTTCAATGTTTAATACAGTTCAATGCTCTTTTCTTAATTTCATGGTTTTTTGATCTTTGTAGTACCAGTATGGCTTTTACTCCTGCATTATGGGAAAATACGTGTTCGTTATTCCTCGGCTTGTCATAGGGTAGAGTACATTACTCCTTATCAGCTCTACATCCCCCTCCCCCCCAAAACAAAGTGGTGGAGCTAGGATTTTCACTAAAGGGATTCAAAATATAACGAATTAAACATATGAAGGAGCCAAGTAACATTTACTATATATATGCACAAAAAAAATATTTATAACCTTATATATACAGTGAATTCTCCAACGAAAGGGATTTGGACGAACCCCTTAAACTCCCTAGCTCCGTCCCTGCACTCCCCCCACCCCCCAAGACCCCTCACCCACCCACCCTTTTCCTTCTGTCTTGGGGCAAATGTTCTTGCCTTCCTTTCACTTACGTTATATCTGATTTGTATGCTCATATTTGAACGCTGTCTTCATCTTTTCCAGGGTATTCATTCAGGTTTTATGCAGCTATAGCACATTGCCACTTTATGCTTTAGTCACACAGGTAAGCTTTTACTCAAACAGTTAAATGCAATACGTTTGAATTCTATCAATGAAATTTAAACCTGAATGTCCTTCTAAATCCTTTTTTTGGACATGATATTATAGATGGGGAGTCATTATAAGAAGTCGATGTTTGATGATCATGTTCAAGCGTGTCTTCTGGATTGGGCTGAGAAGGTTAAAAAGAAGAAGGGACATAAGGCTGCTAGAGATAGCTTTAGCCATTCAACTGAGGGTTCTTCTCTAGGATCACCAATGTCTGTAAACGGGCAGAAAGAATTAAATCAAACTGGGGTTTAGCTGACACTTGGATCCATGTGATTTAGATTGTATTGTGTAAAACTGGAGTATGATCAAATATTCAATCTTCTAAATATGGATGTATGATAACAGTGCCAAAAAGGTTTAGATTTAGTTCCTGCATATAAATCTTGGGCTTTAGATTTTTATTTTGCGTGATGAGTTTAAATGGAGAATCATGGTTGACCTCAACTTGTTTGGGACTGAGGTGTTGTTGTAGTAATAATATTGGGCTGTCCCTAAGCTGAAGTAGGGAGATTTGTATATGTTCCCTCGCATGTTTAACGTTCGATGAATTAGATATATTCAGCTCGCAATGTTTACCATGTCTTGCACTTGATTTCAGCAAAAAGTACCATTTGTCCCCTTCTTCTTAGGTAAATTGTGCCATCTTGAAGAAGACAGCTTTGAGATGATTCTCTTCTCGCCAAATTAGCAGTCGCATTGGTCGGAGAGACCAACAACATACCCTGTGTAATCACACAAATGAGGTCTGGAGAGGGTAGAGACTACGCACTCCCTAACCATTTTATTAGTGCAGCCAGCACCCAAGGGTGTTGCCTAACTATCAATGAAATGGGTGAAATCATGAAAAAACCGAAGCTGAAAACCTACGAGAGACGAGACAAAAGCCGATAGGTGATTCCTCATCTGCCTAAACTTAACGGACAGAGTTATCGATGCCTGTGCTAGTGGGAGATAATAGGTACCTGGTAAAATAGTCAAGGTTCATGTGAGCTAGCCCGAACACCACCGTACAGTGGCGGAGTCAGAATTTTTACTAAGGGGGTTCAAAAATACAAAGAAGTAAACATATGAAGAAGCCAAGGGGATTCAACATCTACTATATATACATAAAAAATAATTTTCACGTTATATATATAGTGTAATCTTTCGTCGAAGGGGGTTCTCGCCTTACTAGCTCCGCCCCTGCCACCGTAGTTACAAAAAATAGTGCACTAAAGAACATAAAAAACAGAAAAACGAGAAAGATTGCAGAATTGCAACTTTAATGATAGACAACGCAGAGTTTTGTCTTTCTCAAACAGATTAAATATCAAGTGGTTATCCAGATTGATGATGGCTTAAAACAGGTATCTAACATTGCATTGCAAATAATTCTGAATGCCAAACTTAGTTTGGGCACTTGATGGGTAATAATTACGAATCAGAAATGACATTTGCATTGAGCATTGCCAGCCGAAGTTCGCTTAAAAAGTCCTTTTGTAACCCAGTAGAAGATCCAGCTCCTGCTTGTGACATTAACTGAAGGCAAAAAGATAAATGGTTCAGTATTTTTGGAGAGATGACCTGGGAGAGAGAAAGGGGGAGATAATAAGCAGATTGTATCTTACTTGATGTGGAAGCATAGCATGCCCCAAGGGTGATCTTTTTGTGTACATTACTGGCCTTTCTGGGTAAACAGAACAGCCGATCAGAATAGAACAACAAAACAATGCCTCAATCCCAAGCAAGTTGCGGCTAAATGAATCCTTATTGACCATGTTACTCCATTTAATCTCATCTTAATCCAAAATTATATACGATAAATAAAAAATGCAGATATGTTTTTTTTTTTTTTCATATGAAAATATATATATCTGTGATCAGAAGAGTAGATGAAAGGTTATTATTATTAGTTTTCACTGATAATTGGAGAAATCATCTGATTTCATTACAAATAGAAGTGAAATTTATTCATGCTCAATATCTCCAGGGTATTCTTTCTGATCTACGCCCATAGGCACAGTCATCAAAGCTTAGTTACCAAATATAAAACAAAGCCAAAGACTATCAACCACTTAAACAGATTATAACAAATTCAATACTTTCTGCATTATTTTATCACGGAGAACTACAAAAACAAAAGCATCACTTCCTGCAGTTTTCAACCATATAATCAAAGCTAGAACTCTCACAAGAGTGTGCTGACTTACTCTATGGTACAGAGAAGTAACCCAAATCAAAGAGGTAGAATGATGTCCTTTGGAAAATGCAAATCCATCTTATTGCTCTAAACCTATTTTAGACTCAAGGACATCGACACTTGACATTACTATATAAGATGATAAACGCAAATAGGTCATTGAAACTTGGCATACTTACCTGGTAAGCATGAACTTTTGTACGCAAAAGGATTCTAGAATCCCATCATACCAATATTTAGAAGTATTATAACATTTTTTGGGATGAATGAGGGTCAATTTTATTATTTTAAGCATCCAGGAGGTGAATGGCATATACAAAACAAAAGCTCAGACTCCTTCAGGCTTAGAAGCGTTCAACATGCCATCTAAAAGAGTAAATGAACTTTACTTCGAAAGAAGCACCAGAATGGATCCGTTACGTAGTGAAATTAGATGTTCACAAAATATGCATTTCTTACACAAATCGAATTTGCGAAAGGTGGCAAAAAATTATTCCTGGATAACTTCTCTACATTGCAATTCAAGGAAGAAATCAGAGCAATTGATTAGTAGAGGGCCACCCTTTAACTTACCAGGAGAATCTTCAGGTAAATTATTGTGAGCAGTCAGAGCAGCTGCCCAGCCTACAAAAAGAGATGAAACTTCCATCACCATTCTCATTGTAACTTCTTGTCATAGTAAATAGAGGCAACATACCAACGTTCATACACAAGACAGAAAGCTGGTTATCAAATTACCATAATATCATTATAAAATATATCACCAGAATATCTAAATGATGGCACGGTGACACGTGGGAGGGGGGACAAAAAACCCACACATCATAAAATATTGAGCTGGCTTTTCCCTAGGGACTGCTGATGTCAACATGCTAGTACGGTGTTCTATTGCGTAGGATCAAAGTTTTGATTGCAATATCTCTCCCTTTTTTGGCTATGGCTGACAGTTTCCTAAGAGTGGGTCTCAATGGGGAAAAATGACTAGATGATTCATATAACTTACAAGTTACACCAACTAACTTGGAACTGAGATTTTGTTGTTGTTATTGATAGTTTCTTATTGTCAGAAGCAGCAATTAATTCTTTCCTCTTAAACCTGATTAATTCGTTGTTTCCTTGATATATATAAAGTAAATGAAAATTTTCGTTATTTTCTTGATAGATACAGGAATAAGGTGTCTTACTGTGAAACAAGCATGAAAGCACTGTGCAAAAAATGCTGTTAACAACACATATGATAGTACTCTGCGTTAAAATGTCGTCTTGACCGACAACTTTCACTTCGATTACCTCAATCAAGTTGAAATGCTAAGCTTTTCATCAAAGGAAAATGCAAAATGAAATAACTCCAATGGAAAATTTTGACATTCCAAAGACTGAGAGCATCTTTATCGTCGAGGGGATTCCAATAAGTCAAAAGTTATGAAAGCTACTACTCTTTGATACGTATCTCATCTTTGTCAACAATTAGGTCCAAAATGATTGGTATGAAAAACAGGCTAAATTAAAGAAAATAATTTGAAGAGAACCAGTAAATGCTCATAGATGATGGAAGAATCACATCAAAAGCCAAATCACCATATGATCTCTTATAGTTCACTATACGAATTCAGCATCGATAGAGAGCTCAACGTTGGTGTTGATAACAAAGACAAGTGAAATATATACAAAGCAAAATATGATAGACATACACAACAAAAGTGAACTGAAAAAACACTTGAATCTGAATAACTGAACGGCGCGAAAAGGCATCAGAAAATGGGAGAACTGAAAAAGATATGGAAGGTATGACAACATAATTGAGATAAAAGTGATTAAATAGATAATGGAATTGATAAACTTAGGAGTTCATGATTTGATCTAAGATACATACGGTCATTCAGTAGCTGAAAAGCATCGCTTGTAGAACACCCTTGTAGTGGTATTAACCTTGTCGGAGGATACTCATTCACTCGATTGACACCAGCATCAGCTACGGTAGATACAGACTTAGAGGCACTCATTTGGTTCTTCTCTCCATCACTAGCATAGCTGCTAGCTCGTTCAAGTCGATCTGTAAACTAAAATATTAGGAAGGTCGATCTAGATTCCTAGTTTAGAAGACTAAATCCAGCCAAACATTCATAGGCAAAGTACACCAGTTATCCTACTTCTTCGAAGCATACATCACAAATAAAACTAGTCAACCAGTAAGAGCACCAGTTTCAAATACAAAAAAACTAGTCAACCAGTTGAGAGTTTAACACTCTTTAAAGGTTTTATTCTATGTCAATAGTTCAACCCAGATTATAGGAATTATTTACCCTTCCCTATGTTTTCTCAGGGGTTCGACATTGGCTAATCTTGTTGATGACTACTAGTCTACCATGTATAACCTTAAAAAAGGTTCAATTCTACTAGTTGATAACAGCTAAAAACACATGATACAGAGAGTCCCTAGAAAAAAAAAATATATATATATAATCAAGGAGAAGGCGTTTATAGCAAAACCGAATATGAAAACTGTTTCCTTTCTAAAAATTAATAGTTGCATTGAGCGGCATGTTTTGCTGATGCTATAACAATAAGAAAAGAGAAACATTTGGAGTTACATTGAAGAAACCAACTTTAAAATGCCAGCTTAAAAGATCAAAAGGATAGCTTCCACTGATTGGCCGCTGGTATAGAGACAATCGTATAATGCATCCTTATGTCCTATTAGAGTTAACTCATCTCATCGGAAATTCAACATCTTCCAGACTTGCCACTTTCAAACTTGTCACTATCGACACAGGCAAGTTCTGATGTATGATCACCATTTAATTACACCATTAGATATTTCAAAAACACTGTGAATGATGATAGTAGTATTTGAGAGCAAAAGGAGAATATTCTTTTATTATAGGTCAGCTGAGAACAAAAAATAGCCTTGTAGGATGAACATTGAACACAATGCTCATCATGAGAGCTACAACTCGTTTTGTAGTAGCTTGTGTTTATCGTTTAAGTGAGATTAGTCTCTATAATAACAGTACATTACATGTAAATTGACGCATTAAGCTTAACATAATCTCAATTAATCCTTCAATAGCTAAATTTTTACTTGTAGATGTATGAAAACTAGTTACCTCCTCCAGATTTTCGCCTACCGAGTGAACGATTCCTGGTAAAAATCACACGAAATCAGTTCAATTACATAAAACATGTCCGTAATTAGAAAGAGCAATTCGTATATAAATATCATTATTAATTATGATACCGCTGGTTGGGAGGAGCATAACGTTTGACAGTTACGGTATTGTCGGCGACTAATGAGTCTACGGCAGGATGTTCCGGCATCTCCCCCTTCGTATTCGACGCGCCTCCACGCGCCGCCGCCACACCACTTTCTTAATGTGAAGTACCGGTGATATTCTCAGTTGAGCATCAGAGGACGTGTGATAAGTTCATGCTTTCTGCGTTTGGGTTTTGATTGATCGATATTGTGGTGTTTTGCTTGGTTTCTAAGCAATACAAGTTACGCGCTATGGGAGAGTGAATGCACTCTCCAATTTTGCACCTTTATAACTTGAGCCCCGCACTTTTGTAATGCGAAAAATTTTTTTGGAACCAAACTAACTCATTAAAAAGAAAAAAAAATCAAACTAAGGTTCACGCACAGAATCTGTGCGTGAAAGGACCAAACTATATTTTTTTAAGTTTGATCTGTGCGTGAAAGGGGTATTTTTTTTTTTTTAAGCCATCAAAAATCACGTTTTTTTCATACTTTGGGCAAA
The DNA here is from genome assembly GCF_019175385.1 of Lycium barbarum. Classification (NCBI taxonomy): domain Eukaryota; kingdom Viridiplantae; phylum Streptophyta; class Magnoliopsida; order Solanales; family Solanaceae; genus Lycium; species Lycium barbarum. Next base: position 168,626,677 of record NC_083337.1, read on the forward strand.
GATTAGTTATGTTTCAAAACCCCGAAACATCAATATTTTATATACAACTTAATATATTTTTTTTGCGTACAATAACGTCATCTAAGTGTCATATTTTATAGGATTTTGATTTAAGTGTTTTGAAATAAAAATATTATATTAAAAAATAATTCATCCAATTCAAAAAGGTTCAACCAAGGTATAATATATCTCATTCAATGTTCCCACCAAGGTTTGATCCCACATTGTTGGCACAAAAAAGAAGTGAGTAAAAATGGGAGGCTAAACCACCAAGCCAAATTGGTGAATGTCACAAAGTAGACACTTTTTATATTTTATATTGTTCACTAATGCTATCTAACTCGTTTTCATAAATTGAATTTGAACCTCGAAATTGACATTCAAAACATCATTACCACGGGATTAGCATCTCGAAATAGATTTTTTATCATTAGATTTTTACTAGAGAAGAATGAATTTTTTGCACAAATTTGGGGCAAAATTCAAATTGAATGGGATAACGGGCGTTTTTTGGAAAATCGGCTTGGCTTTGTCTGCGTAGATCTCGAAAAAATACCCTGAATCAAAAAAGAAAATCGCGTAAATCGGACATCCGAGCGCAAAGTTATGACCATTTAAAGTTTCAACAATTTACAACTAGTTTTCCACCTATGCTCCGATCCTTATTTTTTCTTTACATGAGTGAAGAGGCATATGTATACTTGATGTAATGAGCCGATATTATTGTACGCTAAAAATAATATTAAGTTCTATATAAAATATTTATATTTCAACGTTTTGAAACGTGACTAATCTTCGGTCAAAGTAAGAAAAAAAACTTAAAGATAACAAGTTTCCAAACTTACTTCGAGGCACTTTACAACCCCTAAAACGACGATCCAAACATAGATGTATACTTGATGTAATGAGCCGACATTATTTTACGCTAAAAAAAATATGAAGTTCTATATAAAATATTTATATTCCGGTGTTTCGAAACGTGACTATCTTCGGTCAAAGTACTAAAAAAAGCTTAATTTTGAGTTTGATTTCCAAAAAATAAAGTTTCCAAGCAAACAAAACTTACTTCGGGGCACTCTACAACCCCTAAAACGACGATCCAAACGTTTAGGTATACTTGATGTAATGAGCCGACGTTATTGTACGCAAAAGAATATATTAAGTTCTATATAAAATATTGATATTTCGGGGTTTTGAAACATAACTAATCTTTGCCCAAAGTATGAAAAAAAACCTGATTTTTGATAGCTTAAAAAAGAAAAAAGAAAAAAAGAAAAAAAAACCCTTTCACGCACATAATCTGTGCGTGAAGCCTAGTTTGGTTTTTTTTTTTAATGGGTTAGTTTGGTTCCAAAATTTATTTATTTTTTGTTACAAAAGTGCGGGGCTCCTATATTTATAGCAAGGGCAGATCATACTATCATGTTTTAGCAGAAGCCAAGACTTTTGTAACCCCAAAATAAACTTTTGGAACCAAAATAACCCATTAAAAAAAACGTAAATAGGCTTCACGCACAGATTATGTGCGTAAAAGGACCAAAGTGTAGTTTTACACTAAAGTCCTTTAACGCACAGAATATGTGCGTAAATATATCGAGCCCATCATCTTCCCCACTGGTCCCCCCGAATTCGAAAAATAAAACGAAAATCAGCCATTAAAGGTCCCTTTCCGAGGTCCCACGCGATCAAAAACATCATTTTCTTATTGATTTCCAACCCAAAAGTGGTATATTGAAGTCTAGGAATAAATTTCTTCGCAATAAAGTGGCGTATAATTCAATTCAAAAACTTAAAATCAAAGCTTCAATCTAAGTATTTCACTACGATTTTTCTATTACATTATTAACTTAAGCATTACTATGTGGACGAAAAAATACTTTTGCGCACTTTTTTGGTGCGTAAAAGGGGTGTTTTTAGCCCGTTTTATTTTTTTTTTATTTTTTTTTCTTCATTTGTTGTTAATTGTTAATTTATTAACCTAAGCATTACTATTGTGTGAATATGGACAAAAAAAAAAATGCACTTTTTTTGTGCGCAAAAGGACTGTTTTCAACCCCTTTTTTCATTTTTTTTAATTATTTTTTTTGTTTAGTTGTTGTTAATTTGTTAATTGTTTATTAGTCGCTTATTTAGTATTTGGTAATTGTTAGATTAGTTATTTCAATTGTTAGACTAGCTAATTATTTTTTTAGTTTTTGTTAAGCCAATTGTTTATTGTTAATAATTTGTTAATTATTTGATTAGTTAGTTTCTCGCTTTATTTAATAATTATAAGCTAATTATTTTTTTATTATTTGATTAGTTAGTTAATTGTTTATTTATTAATTATATGCTAATTGTTTGCTAGCTAATTATTAATTTTTTGATTTGTTAATTATTAATATTTATATCTTTAATTGTTAATTTATTTATTTGCTAATTAGAAATTGAAAATCCGTAGTTTAGGATTCAATCCTTTGTATAATTTCTCGGTAAAAGATTACATAACTAATACTACGTATTAGAGATTAATTAAAAAAATAATGATTAATTTAAAATGCGTAAAAAATATACCACTTTAATCCTTACTTCATTTATTAATGATTAATTTAAAATGCCTAAAATAGATAGGACACCACCATGGAGCCGGGACCCTTCGACAACAGAGAGGTACTTTATCTACAGCATGAGCTTAGGTCCCAGAATGTATGGGATGCACCGATATCCTCTAGTAGAGTGGTCTGTACCCGTTTGGGGGAGTCAGCATGGGATATTGTAGAGGTTATTCCCCCACATCCCCGTGTCATAGATATACTACGTCGGGGCGGTATCTACCGGTGCATCGAGGTTGGTCGGTTTGTGCACGATAGGGCTCTAGTGACAGCTATGATTGAGCGCTGGCGACCGGAGACCCATACGTTTCATCTCTGCAATGGCTGGGCTACCATCACCCTATAGGATGTCGAGGTGATTTATGGTCTACAGATTGATGGACAGGCATTATATAGAGTTGAGCCTCCGGAGATGCTGTCGTATCGCCAGGAGATGGCCAGGCTCACTGGTTTCGAGCCTCTACAGGGGGATATGCGTGGACGGAGTCGGTTGTTGCAGTCCTGCCTCCATGCTCACTTGCGCCTCGTAGATCTGCAGCATCCGATTGGCGAGGCGACGCTACAAGATGATGTTGACCGACGTGCTCGCTTATATCTTCTCATCATATTCGGGGGCATCATGTTTCCGAACACGTCAGGTGCGGATATGAGCATTAGGTATCTTCTCTTTATTGAAGACCTAAAGCAGCTAGGATGTTATAGTTGGGGCGCCGCTATCCTGGCTTACATGTACAGAGGATTTGATCGAGCCTCTATGGGCGAGAGGCTTGAGGTCGCTGCATTTAGCCCTCTTCTTCAGGTAATATATTTAAGTGTGTGTAGATAAAACACTAAATATATTTTTTCGAAACGACGACTGATAAATAATTTTTTTGATGACTATGACAGATATGGGTGTGGACTAGGTTGAGACCTTTTCAGCCCATAGCTGCTCACCCTCCTGATGACTATGTTGCTGAGGATATGCTATATGCGCGGAGATGGTCGCGAGGCCGTACCAGAGGTGTGGAGACGCACTATGTCATTCTCTCGTTTAGGGATCAGTTAGACCGCATGACCGTGCCCGAAGTAAGTTTTTTTGATTTAACATTAGTTTGTTATTTTTGTTAGTCTTTTATTGTTAACTAGTTGAAATCCTCTTATAGGCTTTCATATGGACGCCGTATGATCAGATTTTAGGTCAGCTGCCGGTGTTTTGTAGATCTGGTGAGCACATGTGGACTGCACGGTGTCCATTGATCCATATGGACATCATTGAGCATCACGCACCCGACCGTGTATTACAACAGTTTGGGCATGTGCAGAACATACCCACGGCTACACATTGGGAGCACTACCACTACACCAGGGACGAGCGTTCGATCGATAGTGCAGCATGGCGGGCGCGTATGCACCAGGAAGTCAATGCATAGAATGCGAGAATGACGACTCTAGCGGCGGTCGGACATGACACTCCGGTCCATGAGTACATGACTTGGTACATGCATATCACTCGCTCCTTGATTGCCAACCCCTCGACGCCGCATCCTGATGGCCTAGGATATGTATCATTCTCAGGAGCGTACGAGGCGCTGGTAAGTTTATTCAATCGTCGTCTTATTATGTATTACTTTACGAATTTATTCAATTCTTAAAATTTACAAATATATGCAGCTACGGATGACTCTGATGATACACCATGAGAGCATTCCCCTTACGGAGTCCACCGACCCTGGGATAGCAGCATATGCGGCACAGATAGTTCATCTTACGGACACTGGTATGACACGGGCACAGGAGTGGCATCGTGTCGATGAGGATGTACCAGAGTGTGTTCCTGAGGGTAGTAGGGCTGATAAAGGTGGGCGGGCTGGCAGAGGTGGTCGGGCTGGCAGAGGTCTAGTAGATGAGCCTGACGATATAGCCAGTCAGGCTCTGTCGGCTACAGATACCCCTTCTTCTTCCAGGCCGTCAACTTCACAGAGACCTGGATATACGCCAGAGATGTTCCCACATTATGATCCTTGGGCATCATTTCCGCAGGTGCCAGTTGGTGATCTACATATGGGAGGCGGAGATGAGGACTTGGATATTATTTTCGATGACTACTTTCTTCGTTCTACAGTCGGGCCTATGGCACCATCTGCATCTCCGACTCCGCGGGCCGCTCAGGAGCCCTCTCACATGCCATCTCAGGAGCCCGTCGACACACAGGTTTTTTTTTACAATAAAATAATGTATTAATTAATTATTTTATTAATCTAAACTAAATTATTTACATGTATTATAGGTTCATTCTTCTGCGCCTGTGGACCCGTCTCCGCCTGTCCAGATTGACCCATCTCCACCTCCAGCTACAGCTCTGGGTAGTGCTCAGGAGACAGTTGAGGAGCCAGCTAAGGAGCCCTCTGACCAGCCATCTCAGGAGGCCGTCGACACACAGGTTTGTTTTTTTACAAAGAAATAATTTATTAAATAATTGTTTATATGTTATTTCATGTTTAGTTTATGAAACATTAAATTGTTTATATGTTATTTCAGGTTCATTCTTCTGCTCCTGTGGTCCAGTCTCCTCCGATTGAGTTATCTCCTAAGGCATCTACAGAGGCTACTCAGGTGGAGACCGCCGTCGTCTCCCACAGGAAGCATATTTTCACCAAGGGCCTGAAGAAGGGAAGAAATGATGATCATGGCATAGATCATCCTGTCATTAAGAGGAGGAGAGATAATTCTGATGATAGTGAGGGTGGTGGGGTTGGCTTTAGGCGTTAGGAGATTGTGTATTTGTAAATAAAATGTAGGTAAAATACATTAACCCCCCCCCCCCCCCAAACGTATACTCGGATTAATTATGATGCACCCAACCTTTGCGGGCGACCTATTACCCCCCAGTCTTATTTTTTCTGTATTTTTGTACCCCTTTTTGACTGACGTGGCAAAAAACAATTGATGCTCAGTTGCACAGTGGAGAGTGTTGCACACTCCCCGCCACATTGGTGCCACGTCACTGCCACTTTTCCTTTTTTTTTTTCATTTGATTTTTCTTTTATTTTTCTTTTATTAATTATATTTACACTAATTAACCTCTAATTAACCATTAATTTTGTCTTCTTCATCACTAAACCCTTCTTCTTCTTCTTCTTCTTCATCATTTCAAGAAATCCATCAACCCATTTTCTTCCTCCATTAACACACACGCATTCAACCCATTTTCTTCAAAATTAACAATACACATTCAACCCATTTTCTTCAAAATTAACAATACACATTCAACCTATTTTCTTCCTCCATTAACACACACACATTCAACCCATTTTCTTCCTCCATTAACAACACACATTCAACCCAATTTCTTCCTCCATTAACACACACATATTCAACCCATTTTCTTCCTCCATTAACACACACATATTCAACTCATTTTCTTCCTCCATTAACACACACACATTCAATCCATTTTCTTCCTCCATTAACACACACATTCAATTTAATCATCAATCATAAAGAGCTTATTTTCAAGAAACATTCAACCCATTTTCTTCCTCCATTAACACACACATTCAATTTCATCATAAACCCCCCTTCTTTTTCTTCTTCATTTCAGGCCGCCACCCCAAACCCCACCCCCCCCCCCCCCCCACCACCCAAAAAAAATCGAGATTGTACAGATATAGCAAAGAAACAAAACCAAATACTGAAAGTTAATTGTCTTCTCTTGATCAACAAGAATCCCAACACACACACCTGCAAAACCCAACAACACCAACAAACATAAATCCCCAATAACACCAACAAACATAAATCCTAGTTTCTGTTATATCCCGTATTTTGCACATTCGGATGTTTCAAGATAATCGCGATAAGTTAAGGGCAAGGCTATTATTTTCCTTCCGATTTTATTTTATTACACAAGTTGTTTATTAATGGTATGGAAATATTGAGAAAGGCTAGGGGTAAAAAGGGGAAAAAATCAAGAAGGTTCATGACAATAGCCACCATGGCCGTGTGGCTCAAGTGGGACCCATCCATGGCTTGGCCAATTAACTCAAGCAATGAGTGGGGGCATGTGTCCACCTTATATTTGTGAGAGTTATATATATATATATATATATATATATATATATATAGATAGATAGATAGATAGATAGAGATGACCAAAGCAAGACATTAACATTAATCATCTTCTACAAATTCAAGAAACTTCAAGAAAGAGGGAGAGCCATATTCGGCCATGGCTAGCCGAATTTGAGGCCATAGAAATTGATCAAGAAAAATAACGTTTTTCTAGTATTCCAACCAATTGGAAGGCCCTTATTAACATGGAGTAGTTGTTGGAGCAAGCAAAGCATTCATTTGTGCAATTTACCAACCCTAGCCAAGTTGAGAAGTGAAAGGGTAAAGGTAAGATTTAATCTCCTTTTCTACGTGTTAGAGATCATTTGTGAGTGTTGTAGTATGTAGAAATGGATGAAATTCATGAAATATGTGTGTGTTGGTTGTGGCCAAATAGGGGCTATGCTGGTAAGGTGTGATGAAATGATTTTATTTAGTATTTCGATTGTTGTTGTTGTGGATTCCATGATAAAAATGAAGGTTTGATGGCTTGAAATGAAGTTGTAATCGTTGTGGAATTGTTGAAGAAGTTGATGTGACACTAGCATGGTTTCTTATATTTGTATGAATGATGTTGTTAATGTGTGGTTGTTGGTGTAATTCATGAGCTTGGAAGCGAGGGATGTGTTGTTGTTGTTCTTATTGAGTTTGGAAGATTGTAAGTTGGGTTGTTGTGGTTAATTGGAATGTAAATGAAATGCCGTCGAATTATGTAGAAAGGGTTGCTAATGTTAGAATGCATTTTGAATTAATTGTTGAAGTTGCTAATGTGGTTGATTGGTATTGTTGTTGATGATTTGGCTGAGTTGAATTCTCAGGGTTGGTTGAATTTATAGGGGAGATGCTGCCCAAATTTCTGTAGGTGGATTGCTAGCTTAGAACCGGATTCCTAAATACCTATAGCTAATGTTTGATATCTTTTGACGTTGTTGTAGATCTTGGAAAAGCCGAGACTTAAGTTTGGATTAACCTAGGAAACGGACAAGGTATGTAAGGCTTACCCTTTCTTTCTTTTGGCATGTCCTAGAGCTAAGTAAGGTATGAAACGCACCTTAGGGTAACTCTATTCTTTAATTCCGAGATTTTTTATGATTCTTATTCACTTCTTGACACTCGCATACTTGGTATAATCGAGTCTATCGTATGATTGAATAACGAGCAAATCATAAAGAGTTTCTGTTCCTAAAAGGGTTCTATAAGGATTAATGTCCTTAACTTTCATAGGCGGTCTCGGATTGCTATGAAACGTTCATAGAGGTTTCTGCCATGAATAACGTCCATAACTTTCTTACGCTAACTCGGATTGACTCGAAACGTGTTTATGATCCTTCAAGTGTCGATTAGTGTACTTACCTATCGAGTCTTAAAAATTGATTTATATGCATATGGTTTCTCACTACTCTGTTTGTGCATGCCTCAATATGTCCTTCACTAAGTCGCGGGCCAGGACACGTTCTCGTGCGTACTCCACTGCATTGTTCACCGAGTCCCTCAATAGAGGGTCGGGACACGTTATATGTATATACATTCTGGAGTATGATGTGTTATGGCGTTATGATGGGTACGGAGTTATTCCCTATTCTGGAGTATAATGTGTTATGGCGCCAACGACGGGGTGGCGACCATGTTTTGTTCACCGAGTCCCATAATGGGCCGGATATGACATATGACATTGACATGCATGATTTGTGTTTTAAAAGTAAGCATTTTGGTATTTTGGATAGTGTACTTACTTTTATATTTCTTGTTTCGATTATGGCTCTGTTTACTGTACTTCATGCTTTACATACTCAGTACATATTCCGTACTGACCCCCGCTCTTCGGGGCTGCGTTTCATGCCACGCAGGTGTATACAGATGAGTAGAGGACATTGCTAGGAGACGTATCAGCTGGATGGGCGAGCTCCATTTCCTTCCGAAGTGTTGCCGAGTCAGAGTATTCATGTTATGGTATCTTGATTGATGTTAGAGACTTTGCAGACAGAGTCACGTGCATAGGATGTCAGTCTTGTAAGCGGCTCTGCAAGCCGACATACCATTATGCATTGTGTTACAAATTCCATATGATTACAGATTTTACTTGATTTGAGAACGACGAAAAGAATGGTTTTGACAAGTTTTTATTATGCATTTCATTTCGTAACTTAAGAGTCCAGTGAGGTTATGAACATAACGAGAACTAGAGGGGTTTGCTCGGCTCTGAGTATGGGATCGGGTGCCCATCATACCCTATCAGGATTGGGGTGTGACAAATCCCCCAGTTTGCCTTCTTTTTCGATTTCCCATGAGATTTATCATGCTTTTTATCGTTGTTTTTATCGTGGTTAGAGTGTTTACTCTCTAAGGTTGTCGTTTTCGGAGCAAAATGCACATATTTTGGAGGTGGTGGTGGATGGCGGTGGTGCTGACGTGGCAGTGGTGGCGGTGGTGATAATGGTGGTGATAAAGGACTCACATTTTGCTGAGATAAAGGACTCACACTTAGCATTTGGGTTGGTCTCCAACTAAGCTAAATCTTCTCCAAAATCAATAAAGATTGAAGCTTTAACAATTGGGCATATGAAATGTGGAAGAAAGGGAGGGTGGGGGTGGGTGAGAGGATATAAATAAATTTTTAAAAACTAATTTTTATTAAAATACTGCCCCTCACTCTCCATTTTTAAATTATAATTTTTTTTGGTGCCATGCCAGCCTGAAAGGCCACAAAAATACTGAAAAAAATAAGGCCAGGGGGGGTAATAGGTTGCCCGCAAAGGTTTGGTGCGTCATAATTAATCCAAGTATACGTTGGGGGGTATTTATGTATTTTCCCTAAAATGTACATTTTATATTAATATTATATATATTTTTTGGTATTATTATTTTTAATGATAATTAGTTATTTTAGTATTTATTGTCGATTATTAATAACTCATGTGACGTCCTAGATTAATTAAAACCCTATAAAATATGACAATTAAACTTAAAGATAACAAGTTTTCAAACTTACTTCGGAGCACTTTACAACCCCTAAAATGACGATCCAAACATATATGTATACTTAGTGTAATGAGACGACATTATTGTACGCTGAAAAAAATATTAAGTTCTATATAAAATATTTATATTCCGACGTTTTGAAACGTGACTAATCTTCGGTCAAAGTACCAAAAAAAACTTAAAGATAACAAGTTTGCAAACTTACTTCGGAGCACTTTACAACCCCTAAAACGACGATCCAAACATATAGGTATACCTGATGTAATGAGCCGACATTATTGCACGCTAAAAAAGATATTAAGTTCTATATAAAATATTTATGTTCCGATGTTTTGAAACGTGACTAATTTTCAGTCAAAGTATGAAAAAAAGCTTAATTTTCAGTTTGATTTCCAAAGAATAAAGGTTGGGGCCCGATATATTTGGCTCTTTTACGCACATATTCTATGCGTAAAAGGACTTTAGTGTAAAACTACACTTTGGTCCTTTTACGCATATAATCTGTGCGTGAAACCTATTTACGTTTTTTTTTTTTTTTTGAATGGGTTATTTTGGTTCCAAAAGTTTATTTTGGGATTACAAAAGTCTTAGGTTCTTATAACTTTCATCCCCAAACTTTTCAAGAATCCTTCAGGAAAGCCCGTCAAGTTTTATTATTTCTCTTTTTGTTTCTTGTTGCTACTAAGAAAGTGCCTGTCAATACTATCTCATTGTTTATCTCATCAAATTAATCATTATTTGTATTTATAATAAAATGATATGAAACTTTCAACATTGCCTTCTCCCTATAGGCAGCCGTAAATCAATGAAAATTTTAATTTTGACTTCGTTTTTATTCGGATCATAGTAATAAGTTTTGAGAGAGAGACTGGTTCGTGTTTGATCCTCGTTTGAGAAAAAAAAAAAAAAAAAAAGATAAGTGCAAGTTGTAGAGCAGATTTTGGTCTTTGTCAGCTATTCCACCAATAATTTTTAAGCTTTAAACTAGTTTTGGCTAAAACATTGAGCAAAATTTCATGGAAAAAGAAATTTCACTCAACTTACCACAAGTAGCAACCAGCAAGCAGCATTAAGTATTTATCTCGAGTGAAGGAAAAGCATATCCGAAATCAGTATCAAACTCAAGTGCAGGAGTAAAATACTCGCATCACATCCCTAACTCAAGCGTGTAAGTGCAAAATTTGCCTCTGAAGACTAAAGTTCACATTAAACTATACCTTTCACATCGTGCAGAAATATAATTCTGATACTCAATACAAATCAGTTCAAAAAATGATGGAAGAGAGATTTGTTCTTCTCATGCAGAAACAAAATCTTTTGACATAAATGAATAGGAAAAATACATTTCGTATAACTTCACAATTCAGTGAGACAATGCTCCTTTCATGCTGCACATAATAAACAACGCCCGACATTTCTCTCAGAACCAGTCAATTCAAGTGCCATTCACCACAAATGTCTCCGGCACTCACATCAATTTACAGCAACAGAGTATATATAGCACTTTACCATCACTGCTGTAAAGGCCCCTTCCGTTGGCCCAGCAAATGCCACATGATGAGGGAAGATAATGCAGAGTCACCACAAGCATTGCTTGGAGACTATTCCTACCTCTTTATAAATAAAAAAAAATCCGAAGGTAGCTCAAAGCTAAAGAATTGAGTGCAGCATCTAGAAAAGCTCCTCCGAATTGAATTTGTTCCATGCTTCCTGTTGCAAGATATAGAATTTAATGAAGAGCTCAAAAGACTTAAAGGAGTAAAAGAAATGGCAGAAGCAATGACTGCTCAAGTCTTTTGGCTGCACAAAGACCCTCCCTTATAAAACCACAGGACATCTGTTTTTAAGAGGCTTCATAAAGCTCAGAACCCTTGACCCATGACTCAAAAAGCAACATACCAGGGGAAAACTGGGCTTGTTGGAAATTTGGACTCGATAGATCCACCCAGCCCAAAAAGACTAATTGATATTAATGTTTCGTGATAAATTAGTAACATCTCTGACTAACAACAAATGTGGAGACATGTTAACGAAGAACCAAATTCGTGTGCACTGATGGAACATCAGGTTGACCAGTGATAAAAGTACCTTGAGCATGTCAAACACCTTCTCAGCAACATATTTCTGTTGAAGGGTGGCGCCTTTCTGCTGCACCTTATCGGGATGGATACACAATGTTGCTTTTCTATATACCTTTTTCACAGAAGCACCAGTAATTAAATCCGTCAAAGAAACAGGCTGCCAACCGCATTCAGGCCAAAGCACCTACGACACAAGTCAATTTAGATCTTTATCAAAACCATTCTATTAGAAGCACAGACAATCAAAACAAATCAGAAATAATAGGTTTTCCCTTTCAGAAATAATTAATTTGCTGAATGTCAATCAGAAAAATCACGATTTTCCAGAGATCCAAAGTATTTATGTCTCTGTAGTTAAGTTGGTGGACTCTTCGCTTTCGATGCCGCACCTATGTCGGATTCTCCAAAAATACACTAGTTTTGGAGAATCCGACACACACCCATTGACATTTTTGAAGAGTCCGAGCAACATAGGTCTGTAGATGTTCCATACATCTGTAAATCTGTTGGTGCATAAATTTCTATGGTTGGAAGAAAAATCTGTAAACTGATATGATGGCTTCCTGTGTATATACGTGTGCTGGTGCTTGTTTTTCTTTTAACACCAGTGCTGTTAAAGGTGTGAATAGGTAGAAGGCAACAATCCCCCCACCCCCACAAAAGAAAAAACATGACTATGATTAGCAAGGAAATACAGAGATAGCAAAGTGGATAGGATGTGACTCGTGTGCGTGTCATTTGTTTGGCAAGTCTTCAAGGAAAAATAACTCCTTCCAAAATTTATCCTTTCTCTTGTTAACAAGGTGGTGTGTTAAGTGGAATCTAGCAGTTCTGGGGTGCAACTGATCTCCTAATATAAGTGGACATAAAACGGAACATACGTATTGCAGAGTTGATAGCAGTGCACGCAGATTTCCTTCTTTCCCAGCAGCCCATCGCTTGATTTCAATATCTAGGGTCTCACCAATTCTCTGTAACAAAAAGTAAGCAACTATAACATAGATAAAATAGTAAAAATCACAGCAAAGATATATCATAGAATTCAAAGCAAAAAAAAAGAAAAAGGATGAAAGACAACACAAAGCCAACAGAGAAAAAAAAACAGAAGCAAGCTCATCCTAGAATATTGATGCACCCAAGCTCTGCCAGCACACATTTAATCAAGAATAATGAAATGAACAATATTCAACTCATTTAGCTATATACAAGAGAGCACCATGCGTAAAGAGACAAGGCCTTGACGATTTCTCAGTTTAACTTGATTCATTCAGCACCAAAAAGAAGAAAGTGATCCTACTGATAACATGGCTAGTTCAAATTCACATTTTAAACAAGATCCCAAAGTTTAGGCAACATTGAAGAAAGAATGCTTTTCCAATCACAACAAGATCAAGCGACCTTGCTTAAACATAGACATCTACAGATAAAATTATCATGTGTAAGAGGATATGAAATACAGGTTCATTCCCTACCCCTCGATTGCACTTTAGTAAGTGAATTTTCTATTGCATGAAGAACAAGGAACCTATTCATCTATATTATTTTAAAAGCATAAAAATAAATGTTGGTTGACCAAAATATCCTTCAAATATTGAATGACTTTTATACCCTTAATAAGCTCTAATCATATTTCCCTAAAAACCTAAAAGAAAAGTGAGGAGTATTATCCTATTAAACGAGGAAATTAACTCAAGTTCTGATCCTATTTCTATGCTATTCCTTTATGTTTTTGAAATTACCAATTTTTCATAGTAATTTGAGGAATTGATCTCTTTTACTTTTTCTATTTGAATTTTATTCCTAATTTAAATGATATGCAAGCCAGATACTTCTATAAAAAAGCCATTATTCCATATTCCCCGTCGTAAACTCTATAGGAAATATTAATTTTTAAGCTATGATACTGCTTCAAAAAAAAGATAAAAAAATTCAACAAACTTCTCGAAAGATATTAAATAGTCATCACAAAGTTGATCGATTATTTTATGCCAATTGGCAAATATAAAATTTTATGTTGAAAAAACAATAGTTGAAATAGTTTCTTCGCGTAAAAAATCCATTGTGAACACTATCATGACTTCAGAACAACTTAAATTTTTTAAATTAAATAAACAAATTCTCAAAACTAATTGACATTCTTATAAATTAATTTTGTTTGGTGACGATTTCAACACATTTATATTTGTAAGTAAATGACAACAAATAAATGTTGAGTCACTTAATTCCTAATATTGGATTTTCCATGTGGGAAAAAGAAGAAAAAAAACATACCAACAACACTATCTTCAAAGATAGAGATACAATTTTACGCAACAACATTTCCGTACTTCATAAAACAAATTTATGTAATTACAAATAATATTACCTAATAATTTTACGATGATCGGGATTGTCAAGGAGTAACGTGCGAAGCACGTTTATAGAGACTAGTTAACATAAAAACATGCTGGATTCAAATTTGTGATTCAAGTGTGTTAACTAAAATGAATAAGAGATGCAGGTTCAGAAGTATACTCTCAAACGGGAAAAGAAAGAGCTACAGCATTTGATGTTACCTTTGTCCAAAAAAAAAAAAAAAACAGAGCTACATCATTTAGCATGTGTCATGCATTATATACTGAATTGAGGAAGTGTAGTATCATAAGTGATACGACCTTTCCTAATTTATAAGTAATTTGCAAGTTAATTAAAACATTACTTACATTTCTTTCTTGCTGCTCCATCTGAACTTGAAGGTCACGTTGATTCTTTTCAGCCAAAGCTTTGGCCTGAGAATATACATATCATAAATCATACTTACAGCTGAACTATGCAATACATGCTCAAAGGATGTAAGCAGAAATTTGCACTGACAATCCAAACATAAGAGGAAAAACACATGTGCCAGGGGGCATACCGCACGGTCCTGAGTTCGTTGATGGCGCTCTAATCTAGCTCTTCTTCTTTCTTCGGTTTCCCCTTCAACCTCTTGGAAGTCTCCAGATGACGTGGCAGCTGGTTAAGTAACATAGTATTAGGAAATAGATGAGACAGACTAAAAACCAACAACGTGACACGCAGTAGATATGCCATTAGTTTATCTGTAACCATAGTATTCCCTAAATGACTCCTTAAAGTATAAATACAATACAATACAAAAACAAATGGTGAGAAATTGAGACAGTTAAAAAAAAAAGGCACCTTCTGTACAATTGAGGGAGTTATCCAAGAAAAAACTGCTAATAACTGATGGGTTGAATTAAGTTGTAATTGCGTGAGATAAATTCAATTGAGGGTAAAGTTGGAGAAAGTAATTAGTCGCCCAGGTAGTTACTCTAGCCTACGAGGCTTTATTAGGACTTAGTAGTACAGTCTAGCCCCGTGAATTTTGCTAGTGAAGTAGGTACCTCCAAAAATTGAAGAGAGATCATCAACAAAACTTGTGGTTGAAGATGCCTTTGTCCTGTTGGAGGAGGTTGTGGTAGATGAAAATGTTGGCTTTGGCCCTCCAGCACCTGCTTTGTTCTGAAACTGTGAAGCAGATGAAGTCTCCTAGAAATGCCAGGTGAAGAAAAGAAACAGTTACCAAAATGAAGAACAAAAGATAGAGCATCGCGAGAGGCTTAACTTGATATCTTATGTTGTTTTGTTTACACTTACAGAAGAACTTGCTCTTGTCTTAGGTGCACTGTTGGCTCTGGAACCCATATTGAAAAAGGATTCGAGATCATCATCGTTCTTTTGTTGGTTCATCCTTGCAGCAGCAGCTGCCCTTTCTCGAGCCTCTGCAGCAGCTCTCTGACGAGCTTCTGCAGCAGCCCTTTCTACTGCAGCTCGTTCTGCTCGACGTCTTGCCTCAGCCTCAGCCTTTGCAGCTGAAGCTTTTTCACGTGCTTCTTTTTCCCTTGCTTCTGCAGCTACCTTTTCTGCTCTTTCTCTAGCTTCTGCTGCAGCTCTTTCACGGGCTTCCGCTTGTGCTCGCTGAACTGCAGCCCTTTCAGCCCGTTCTCGAGCTTCAGCTGAAGCCTTCTCCACGGAAGCTCTTTCGGTTTTTAAACGAGCAGCAGCAGCAGCTCTGTCTCTAGCGTCTGCTCCTGCTCTTTCACGTGCTTCCCTAGTAGCCCTTTCTACAGCTTGCCTACCCCGATCTCTTTCTATCTCTCTAGCTCTCTGCCTCTCCCTCTCAAGTTTCCATTGTGCTCTCTCTTCCTCTTCTTTTTCCCTCTGTTGACACTCACGTTCTAATCTCTCCTTGTTTTCTCTCAATTCTTTTTCTTGTGATTCACGCATGGCTTGTTCATCCCTGTCCAGGTTTACAGCCTCCTTACTCTTAGCTGCCTTTGCAAATTCTCTTTCTCGAACTTCCTTAGCGTGTCTAAATTTGGCCTGAGCTCTATCCATAGCATCCTTCATAGCAGCAGCTGATGCAGCAGCTACTGAGTTTGCATTCATATCTTCACCAGAAACGTCGTCTGCACTTTCATCCACGCTATGGTGAGACCTACCCATGGCAAATTCATCAAGTTCATCCAACTGAGAAATTGGAGGGCTCTTGGCTGCAGGACGAACAAGCTTAGGACTTTGAGAGTATTGGTTGTAACTTGGAGAAGAAGAATATCCGTCGCCCTTCTTTCTTGCATTCGAAGCAAAGGAACTAGCCTCTGACTTAAAATTTTGCTGTGGAATCGGAGGCGGAGGCCGTGATGGAGGTGGAGCTCTTGTAGGTTGTGTAAAAAGAGGAATCTCTGATACACTAAGCCACACATCATCAGAAGGCTGCATTTGTTCCTCCGATCTTGGGGACGTATCTGATCCGAAGTTGGTTTCATGAATATTGTTACTTGCATATGGAGAGGAACCAGCTTGACCAAAAGATCTCAGAGGATCAGCTGAAGGCATGTCAAACAGAGGAGAGTCCTGAAAACCATCCCCGGGCACCTTTTTCTCTGAGCGGCTATCAGAAGATCTAGAAGAAGATTTTCCAATGTTTTCTCTAGAAGTAGAGGTTTGTGTGTCACTTCTTCCTGATCCTGCCCTTTGAGGGCTCCCTTCCATCCCTCTGTTATTCCTAGCAGGGTATAATGGCGGGACAGACTTACTAAAACCATTCAGTGGATCTAAATCATCAAGAACTCCTCCACTAACCGATGAAGCTTCAGATTTTGCATTTCCAGATTTACCAAGCTGACCAATCTGTTCAAGTGGATCTATGAACTCCCCCGGGGAAGACGAAGCCGGCATAGAGGTTGACCCTAAGCCTGCAAAAGGGTCATCCAGCACACTAGAACTTCGATTTGAATTTCCAGTGGGTTTGGAGTAATGACTAGACTCTGTATACGACCTGTGCAAAACCACCTGTCCCTCATTAGACAATCAAATTGCAGGATAACAAAGATAAGATAATAATTTGACTGAGTACATCAATTTATTCTAATCAACAACACTAACTCGCAACTGCTATGCCAAGGAAAAATACACCTATATGTCAAATACAGTCTAATCAGTGCCGTTTCATTGAGACACCCCTGTTTTATCAATGTCGTTTCATTGAGACACCCCTGTTCTATCTTGTTTTCTTTTTTCTACAATTATTTACTCAAAAAGCCAAGTCTAATTTTTCTAGTCACTCTGATAATTTAAAAAGAAATTCTTGAAAAGTGAGGGGCTAATGGAGAAATGAACTGGCTTCACTTTACGATAAGACACATAAAATTACTAAGCACTAACATTTACCATAACTTTGATAAAGCTAACCAGAATTATAGTATTCCACTACAACGGTTACATAGTTTTATTGTTTGGATAAAGTACCGCCATTTTTTTTGTAAGTATGGATAAGGTACTACAGTTACATATTCTGCGTGCCATCTCTTAGAGTCAATACGCTATTCTTCACCTAATTATAGCATTTGAGCATATAGACATAATAAGGCAAGTGAATAAGAAATACGTAGTTTCCAAAAGCTAGAAGTATGAGAATTTCTAATACATTCCATATGGCTATCTTAGATTCTTGTTCGACATCTAAGAGGGCAGTGTTCATTACATGTTAGCCCTTTCAAGCTGTACCCAATACCCTAGACAGTAGTATGCACGTGACCGGTGAGCAGATGGCCTTCTGCAGCACCCAAATACATTGTTACACCTTAGGGCAATAATGTTTGTATGATGATCAACAACAACAACAGCATACCCAGTGTAATCCCACAAATGGGGTCTTTGTGTGTGTGAAAGGCTGTTTCCGGGAGACCCTCGGCTCATAGAAAGACGAAAAATAGGCAGTAGCAACAAAAAGAAACAATAGAAATGTTTGTATGATCCTAAAGAAGTAAAAATGTTCTCTCTTTGCTAGTCCATAACCCCCTTATCCCCCAACCCCCACCCTTGAGAGGGAAATAAATAAAACTCAAAGGGAAAATAACTCCATACAAGGCACAAGCATGTACAGGACCAGTTTTTTGAAAAAAGAAGACCAGTTTCAACAGCAAATCATGCTAACTAAACTGCTCTATATAAGGTCAGCATTTCAAGGTTGACTCTCCACAAAAGTTAATTTGATGTCACTGAACTCTCTTTTTCTTTTCTTCTTTTTTGATTATTTTCAATGTCAGTGATCTTTATTCGAAGCAGATAATATGGCTGCTCTATATAAGGCCATCTAAGTTTGCACAGTTTAATTGATTAACCAAATACAGCTACTGAACCATTTCTTCCGAGCCTGTGTACGCTTTAATCCAGAAAAATATCATGCTAATGCCGTTTCAATAGCCTATGTATGCCGTTTCAGAGAGTCCTTTTAGTTTCTTTAAAGATTTGTATGTCAACTAAAATAATTGAGTATCGAAACACAGGTCCAAATTTAACGGAATGAATATTCAGGATTCATACAGCCTATTGCAGCTAGTATGGATTGAAGCCTAGTTGTTGTACGTATATCGAAAATCTTCAAAAGCTTACTCAAGTTCATACCTCTATGACATATCTAACAAAGTTACTTAAACCAACTAAACAACAAATTACAAGTTAGGAATCTGCAGCCCGAATAAAAGTTCAACAATAGGTGTTTGAAAATGACTTTCGGCTTGTGAAATAGAACAATGGAGAACTCAAATCGACATTAGTTGCAATTGAGACAAATCCAACTATTCAGACTTTACAACAACTATGCCTCAATCACAAACTAGCTGGGATCAGCTACATATAAATAACTTTAACAACTATGCCTAAATTTCATACCAATTCTGGCTGTGACTTTAATTTCACTGAGAAACAGCCTAAATATTTAAACTAGAGTTAATGGTCAAAAACACACCTGAACTATCGGTTTTCGCGAGTTTCACACTCAACCTTTTTTTTTTTTTTGACACCCAAACTATCAGCAGTTCCTTTTTCCTACCCGAACTATCATCATCTATCTATTAAAAACACACCTCAACTATCAGTTGTTTGCTTTTTCTAACTGAACTTCAGGTGTGTTTTTGACCATTAACTCTTTAAACTACTATGATCATATAACCAGGTGGAGCTTTGAGAAATATGACAAAAGGTGTACCTCTTATTAGTGGTGGAAGTGCTATTCCCAAAACCAGCTAACAAATCATCAAACTCTCTAGCACTCGAGCTCGAACTACTCTTCGACTCAGTTACCTTCTCATTCGACTTCAAATTCCCCAACAAATCACCAAAATGCTCGTCCTTAATCTTCGCTTCCGATGGCGAAGTCATTGTAGCAATAAAAACATCATCATCAAATCTCACAGATGATTTTTCAGATACAGATTTACTCTTCAATCCTGGCAATCCATCGAAAATATCACCCTCATCGTCGTAAACCGGCTTATCATACACCGGAACAGACGATGTTTTATTATTATTGTTGAAAATTGAATCGTAATTGATATCATTCATTGATGAGGATTTATTACTGTTGCTGTTGTTACTAGGTTTTGTGTATTTTGGAGGTACACCGAACATGTCATCATCATATAATGGTGAAGATGTTGATGTTGATCGGACGGATGAGGATCGACGTTGATCTCCACCGTCGGATCTCATCGGAGCTGATTTCCCGGCGGGTCGGAACCCGAAATCTCGTGCCAGCACATCCAGGTCATCCATTTCCGGTCAGTATTCAAGTTGTTTCAGATCTGGACTAAATTGCCCTTGGAAACACTTGTAATTACTGCTGGTATGATCTGAAAATTAGGAAAAACTGGAAGGGTAATATGGTAAAACGAATTACCTAGAAGAAATGTGAATAAATCAAAAACTACAACAACATGATGATATGTGTATTTAAATATCCGAAATCTCGAGCCAGCACATCCAGGTCATCCATTAGATATATATATTTCCCGTCAGTATTTAAGTTGTTTCAGATCTGGACGAAATTACCCTTGGAAACACTACAATTTCTGCTGGTATGATCTGAAAATTAGGAGGAATTGGAAGGGCAATACGGTAAATGGAATTACAACGAAGAAACGTGAATGATCAGAAATTACAACAACATGAATAGATATATCAATATGTATATAGAAATACTAATATGTACGTATAGATTGAGAGAGAAAATTGGTGAATTTAGGGTTTGAAAAGGGGAGGACTGAGTATCGATGACTGTGTTTTTCTCTCTTTCTTCTTCTTCCTCCACCTCGTTTTCTTTTTCTTGTTTATCGGCGATTCTTTATCTCAGTTGTTATTGATTGGGGTTCATTTTCGTGGAAGAACCTTTACTTTTTTGGGCGAAATTATGATTCTTTTTTTGTTTCATGTGAAATTTTATTTCATTAATGTATGGTTTTTTATTATTGTTTTTAAAATTATGTGGTATGGTATCGTAAACTCGTGGTTCATTCTATATTATATAATCATGAAAAGTTTCAATTTTTGTAACCATGAATTTGATGATTTTTCTGTGGTTACGTATTTCATTTCCCATTATACTCCACCTCCACCATCCAGCCCCCACCCTACCACTCACCCCTACCCCACCCCACCCCTGTCCCACCCTCCACCATCCATCCCACCCCACCCTACCACTCGCCCCCATCCCACCCTACCACCCATCCCACTCCCAACTACCCCACTCATCTGCCACCCACCCCAACCACCACCCACTACCCCTCACCACCGCCCAACTCCACCCCACAATAACTCACCCCCACCCTACCACCCACTACCCCCACCCTCATCTTACAACCACCCATCTCACACCAGTTTCCCCTCCATCACCCCCACCCACTACCTCCACCCTCATCCCACAACCACCCACCTCACCCTACCGACCCCTCCACCACTCTCACCCACTACCTACTTATTTTTTAAAGTTTCTATTTTATTCTCTACCTGAGTTTTATTAAAATATATAAACTAATTTCTAATTAAGAGTTAAGGGTATTTTAGTAAACTTACAAGTTATTATACAGTATCATACAGTTAAACCAAACAACACAAATATTATTAAACCACAACAAATGATACAGTCTATCCAAATATTGTGTTCATTAATATAGTACAATACAAAACAATACCATATTGGACAGGTCTCCGTCTCTTCTTTTTTTGTGCTGAACATGTCTCTTGTTAGAGCTATGTGGACTTGGTGCAAATTTTGGTAGCAATATTTTCGAATAATTTCTTTTTTACCAAGCTTTTCATTAAGCATTTGTCCTCTATCATTAACGTACCTTGCCTTATCAAGAACGATTTTGCTCTTTAACTTGTATTAAGTGGTACAATCTTGTCCAACAAATAAACAGGATAAAGCAATGTAAACGGCTTTAGTAATAGTTTTGATATTTTTATATATTCAATTGTTAAGGTTAGATCGATGTTACTGTTCTTATTGTAGTAGTTTGAAAAAATAATTACACTAATTATTTAATGATTATCATACTGTTGGCACAAGCATGCTTATCTGGTTGATTTGTTGGCTACAATGGAAACATATATAATTTCATTTACGATAAGATAGAATAGAATGCTTAAATGACAAAGAAACAATGGTCAAAATGAAGGTCTTGATGATATTTATGATAATTTGATTTATGGACATTAAAATTGAAATGTATGTGTTTCTATGTTTTGTACGACAATTTTGCAATCAAAGAAAAGGTCTTGATGATATTTTATTCGATTTACACGTTTATAGTTACCGTAAATAGTCCACTAATTCGGTTTTTGATTGAGACTTTTTTTTTCATTTGTGATTGACACTTGAGCTTTTATAAAAATATGGTTCAAATATAAAATAACCATCCTTTTTTGTTAATGCGAAAAGTGGAAATCAAACTCTCAGTTATTAATGTGAAGAATTGCACCAATACCACTAGAATATAAGTAGGCGTTTGGCCATGAAAATCAAATATTTTTCACTTTATTTAGTATTTTAGAGTTGGAGTTGAAGTTGAAATTGAAGTTTGAAGTTGGAGTTATGTTTGGTTATAGTTTTTACAAAAAATATTTGGTTGTTCGAATGGTAAAGTTGTTGTCATGTGACCAGGAGGTCACGGGTTCGAGCTGTGGAAACAGCCTCTTGCAGAAATGCAAGGTAAGGCTGCGTAAAATAGACCCTTGTGGTCCGGCCCTTCCCGGACCCCGCGCATAGCGGGAGCTTAGTGCACCGGGCTGCCCTTTATTTGATTGTTCGAATGTATTAAAAGTGAAAAAGTGAGGAAAAAAATGAAAATAAGTTTTTTGGTGTTTTTTAAATTTCTTCCAAATACAACTTCAAGTTATATTTGAAATTTCTATGGTCAAATGTTGATTTTTAAATATAGTAAAAACATTTTCAGGAAAAAAATGAAAAAATTTCATGGCCAAACGGGCCTAAGTCTTCATGGTGTTTTGTCAGTTTTAAATTATTCTTTTGGAGGATGGACTCTTTGATTATTGAGAAATAATAGGGTGAAAAAAAAAGTAGTACTATA
This sequence comes from Lycium barbarum, assembly GCF_019175385.1. Classification (NCBI taxonomy): domain Eukaryota; kingdom Viridiplantae; phylum Streptophyta; class Magnoliopsida; order Solanales; family Solanaceae; genus Lycium; species Lycium barbarum. The sequence continues at coordinate 168,649,330 of NC_083337.1, forward strand.
AGTTTTGATTTTGTTTTCCTCACATCAATGGGTGCCCACTGCACAGCTGTAATGGGTGAGATTGTTCCATCTAATGTTCATCATGTCATGATCGTTTCACTTTTTGGAATCAATTGGGGCCCCACTATGATATTCACCTCTTAAAACATAATCTTTTTTAAGGTTGTGTCCGAAATTTGAAGCTTTGAACATGTCTTCAGTTATTATTACAATAATACTTTCTCCACCACAGTTGCAAAACATGATTTATTGTCTTTAATTTCAATCCTGGATGATAACCAGATAGCTTTGGGAAACTAACTTATAGGCTAAGAGGGGTATTTATTTTTTCTCGTAAAGGACATTTTTGACACATTATTCACATTTTTTAGTTTAAGGTTATGCGATTCAATTTTTTTTTTAAAATCCCATGTCTAATCAAATTAAACACAAAAGCTGAAATGGCTGGATTATAAATATAAAATTTAAATAAAATACACTAATTAATCCAACAATATACCAAGAAAATATATTTTAAAAATAATAGTTCGTTGTAGTGATGGATAACATGGTAGTTGTGGGTGCCGATTGGGGGGTTGTGGTTGGCGGTGGTGTTGGTGTTGGTTGATAGTGATAGTTGTGTATAGTAGCTAGTAGTGATGGTAATTAACAAAATTATTGGTTAACACTAATGGTTGATGTTGGTAGCTGATAGTGACAATCAGAGGCGGATCTAGGATTTGAAGGCAGCGGGTGCCGCAATTTTCTTCAATGTCCATCTTGTTAGGAACGTGTATTTGGGTCGGGTTCATATCTTTTTAGTTTATTCGGATCAACTTAATAGGTTTTTTTTTAATTTGCAAATATGAAATTACATTTCAAAAATCAAGAACGAACATAATTAGCATCTTAAACAAGGAATCACACCCATTAACAACAAAAGTAAAATCAACATTTTCACCAAGGGACTTGCATCTCTTATGTATATTAAAAAATGAATTTGCACAAGTAAAATAACATCTTCAATAAGAGATTTACACCAATCAAAATAAGAAAAATAATAGAAAAACTCTTCAATAGATAAATACACCAAATAAGTAATTGTAAAATTAGAAACTACAAGTTCTCAAAAATAAATCATAAATTTCATGTTTTTTCTAAGCAGTGCTTACGAAATTTCCATCACAGTTTAACTAGTAAAGTAATTTAAATTGAATTTAACAATTATAGAATAGCATAAATTTTTATAGCACACTCCCTCCGTCCATTTTTGTTTGGCCATTATACTAAAAATATATGTCCCCTTTTACTTGTAAGTTATATAGTTTGAAAAACCAAGACATAATTTACCATTTTATACCTATTTTACCTTTATTATGAAGTACTCCAATTCATTTCTCATTTTTTTTGTTGCTTATTAAGAGTGTCCCAAGTTAAATATAGACAAGTAAACATGGACGGAAGAGTAATAAACAAAGAAAATTATTTTAAAAAAAAATTGAATTTTGATCTCAATCCAAAATTCCCATTGAGACCTAAGTTTTTCGATTTAAATACTCACATATTTGAGATTAAGAGAAATGCTTAATTTAAGGATTTTAAAGTTTATATTTGTGTGTTCTCGCTAGAGATCACAGATAAAATAATAGAAAAGAGGAAAGACAATATAAATAATAAAAGATAAATAGAAAATTGGGAGAGCTGAAAAGGAAATTACTTGAACTAATGAAGTAAAAAAGCACAAAGAAAAATGGGAGTCGAAAAATGTTCAAGATAGATTCAAGCTTGTGTCTACCAGCGGTGACACTTTTGTCTAATTTAAGACTGGGGGTGATAGGATCAAATATTTAACCTAATTTAAGCAAATTACAACATAAGTACATAAAAAAATTATTAATCTAGGGGGTGTCATGCCACCCCCACCCTTTAGGGTGGATCCGCCCCCGGTGACAACTAATAATTGTGGTGAGTGATAGATGGGCTAATACCGGTGGTGACTGATAGTTGTGTTTGGCGATAGTGGTGACTGATGGTAGTAATCTTTGTTAGTGGTTAATGGTTTTATGATCATGGTGATTTGTGGTGCCGGGTGATTGCATATCATACTCGAAATTAAACATTACTCATTTTACTATACCTCCTCCAAACTCACTTGAATCTTATGATCTAAAATATGCCACGTAAGATATTAAAATTTAAAAAGTTAATAAATATAAAATGTGATATTCTCTTTTAAACAAATCAAAAAATAAAATAAGACACATAATGTAACATAAACGAGAAGACAAGAGAGGGTTGCTCAGATGGTAAGCGCCCTCCACTTTCAACCCGAAGGTTGCGAGTTCGAGTCACCAAGGGAGCAAGGACAGAGCTCCTCGGGGGAGGGGTTAAAAAAAAAAAAAAAAACATCAACGAGAAAATTACTAGGTGCAAAAAGTGTACCATAGAGTAGAGCCATTTGGATAGCCCTTTTAGTTTAATCGAAGAAAAATACTCTAAAAATGTCTGAACTACATAATTTCTTTTTAGCAACTAAATTTTCATATGATAGTAGTAGTAGTACTTAGGCCCCGTTTGGACATGGTTTGAAGTCATGATTTGAAACTGTGTTTGGACATACAATTTGGATATTTTAAGTTGTATTTTCTCTTATAAACATAAAAACCCCACAAATTGTGAAAACAATCAAAACATTCTCAATTCTTATACAATCTTAACAAATGAGCAAATCATAGTTTATAACAAAATTAGTACACTACTAGAATGCTTTTCTAAAAAATGCAACATCAATTAATCAAACTTTACTTCAATAAAATCGAAAATTTAACATGAATAGTAATGTGACTACTATTTAATATAATCTTCCCACATAAATTAAAGGTTGGTAGACATAAATAAAGGTTGATGGAAGTTAATGAGATTGGTAAATGATTGATGGGGGTAATTGTTAAAAATATTTACCAACTTATGCGTCTTTTTTTACAAAATATTAACTTATGAATTAAATTTTGTATTTAAAAAAGTTGAAACCATGGTTTCAAACCCAAACCATGCTTTTTGGATGATTTGGGTTCAAACCATGACGGAAAATTGATGGCCAAACGCTGGTTTGAAACTTGGGTTGAAAATTGATGGCCAAACGCCTACTTAGTAGTGTATACGGTAAAACCGGATATGAGTCAAACCGGTGGGACGAGGAACCGAAGGAAGAAGAGGACGAGAGCATACATGAAGACTTGTATTCCGAACCGGAGGAACGCTTGGACCGGAGCTAAGCAGAGACACCATTTGGTCCGGTTTCTTCACCACCGGGCTGGTCGAGGCCGTTAGTCCGATTATGCGTGGTCATTGGTCCGGTAGAGCCGTTGCGCGTGAGCCACGCGTCGGTAGCGTCCTGCCATGGTCAACCACCAACCATGCGTGTGTCAGTACGACTTACCTAATCCGCTCAGAGTTGTCCTTCTTCGTACCTTTTAATGATTTGAATTGTGTGAGACCCATAGAGGCAACACTATAAATAGAGCTCGTCCCCCTTCTTTGAGAGAGTTGGCTTCTTCATTTTCCAAGAACACTTGTAATAGAAAAACATATATGCAATCTCTCTCAAATATCGGACTCGGTCCATAACAATTATTTTCATTTCCATTGTGTTTCTTCAAACAAGTATTGCATGTCATTTAGCAAAACTAATACACTTCATCAACTGCTTTGCTACATAAAAATGGCGTAAATATAATCCTGCCATTATAAAATGTTGCCAATATACCCTTTTCGCAACATTTTTTTTCTTAAAATCATTTAGTTTATTTTTTAATTAAAAAAATATCACGTGACTTTAAGAAAAAGTCTACCCATTTTTTTAGTAGACATATTTTTCTAAAGCCACATGATGATTTTTTTCTGGAGTGTCAGGTCTGGTTCGTTAATGGGTAGTCTTATTTTTTTAAAGCCACAGAGATATTTTTGTAAACAAACAGACAGTGGCGGACCCAAAATTTTAATGTCGTGGGTGCTGGCATTCGCTTACCTTAAAGCTGCTACCGCTCATAAAATAGAAGTGCAAAATTATTTGAACACAATAATAGAAAAAGCTAACGAAGAACATTAAGAAATTTTTTAAAACTAAACGTAAGAAGTGGAAAAAAAAAAAAGCAAAACAAAGAATATAAATATTTTGGAGAAAAAGAAGGAAAATTCAGCTGGAACAACCAAGAAACATGATATTTTTTAAGTTATTTAAGGAAAAGTCAAGGAAGAAAAAGAAGAGAGCTCTTAAAATTTTGTTGTCACTGGGAATCGAACCTACATCCTCAGCTAACTGTGCAATTTCAACTTACGCACTGAACCAAAGCGCCCACCCCAACTTTTGAACGGTGGGTGCTATTCGGCCTATATATCCAATTTGGAGAAATTTCTATATATAAAAACATAATTTGCGTCTGGGTTAATGGGTGCTCCAACACTATACCGCAGCATGTGGGTCCGCCCCTGGAACCAGACCTGATCTATCAGAAAAAAATTACCATGTGGTGTTAGAAAAATATGTCTACTAAAAATAAAATGAGTAGACCTTTTTTTTTTTTTTTTAAAGCTACATGGCATTTTTTTTTTAATTAGGAGTTTGGACATGATTTGACCCTTAAATACAATATTGAAGCTCGTCAGAAACAATGGTGGTTATACAATAAGAAAGGGGGCAAGGATGAAGAAAAAAGGGAGGGTTGGGGGAAGGGGAAAGGAAAAAAATATAAAAATTAAAAATTAGAGGATTTCCGACGTGGTACTGACGTGGCGAGAGAGTGTGTACACTCTCCTCTAGTGCAACTGGTTATATGTGCATCAGGGGTAAAAAAATCACTTTTAAATATATTAGGTGTATAATGGATCGTCAGGATAGTTTAAGTGTGAAAATGACTTTTGGGGACAAGTTTAAGGGTCAACTTATGTCTTTTGCCGATTTGAAACCAAGAGGTGCAATCATGTTTGGACATGCAATTTGAATTTGTTAAATTATATTTTTTCTTATAGGCATAAAACCCCCATAAGTTGTGAAAATTATTAAAAAATTTCTAATTCTTATACAATTTTACCAAATGTGCAGGTCATAGTTCATGACAAAATTAATACACTATTTTAAGGCCTTTGTAAAAAAAAAATACAACATCAATTAATCCAAATTTTGTTCAACAAAAAAGAAAATTTAATATGAATAGTAATGTAACTATGACTTGGTCGAAGTTAGAACATAAATAAAGGTTGGTTGAAGTTAATGAGGTTGGTAAATGTTAAAACGTATGTGTCTTTTTTGTACAAAATATTAACTTATGGGTCAAGTTTACATTTAAAAATTTTGAAATCATGATTTGGGATTTCATCGCATGACATGAAGTCACATGTCCAAACACTAATTTCATTATCGCGTGTCCAAACGCCTGCTTAAAAAATAAGCTAAATGATTTTATTTTTAAATCCCGTTTAAAAAAAAAGGTATATTTGTACTATTTGTATGGGGCCGCGGGGGGGGTATCTGCTCTAAATCGCAAAGTTGAGGGGTATATTTAATTTGCAGATTTGCCCTACACAAAAAATAATTTTAACCATATATAAATATTATAATTTTTTACCGCAGGGTCGAACCCCTCGGCCCTTCCTCCCTCCGCCCCTGCTTCCAGAACGAAATACTGGCAAAAAGTTTGAATTCTCATCTGAAGAGTAACGAGGAAAGACAATAAAACAGTAGAATAATTTCAAGGGACAAACATTGTGATGGTGCCTATTAGCATTTTAATATTAAAATATATTAAATTGCCTCATATTAAAGTTCCTCAATGTTCTTTTACTGCTGATGTTCGTGCCTCATTACACGAATGAGTTAGTGGCAGATTAATTTCCCATGTAACCTCTGTCAATTCTTCTCCCACGGTACCAGATTGTGGCCTTAATTTCCTTTAAACCAAATCAGTTAGTGGTAAGAATATGGCCACTATTCTTCCTTTGTAACTTATGTAACCTCCTTATAATAATTCTTCCATTATCTACCTATTTTACTATCCCATTCATGTCCTATTCAATTCTAGGATGATTTTCTAAACTATAAATAGAGTCTTCCTTAGCTTTTGGGGGTAGAGAAAAATATATACTTCGGAGAGTTCTTGAAAAGTAAGGAAAAAAAAGAGAGTTTATTAGTTGAAGGAAGGTGTTCTTGTTTTTAGTGGAACTTTGGACTCAACATCTTGTCCAGAATTTGTTGAGTTGTACGACGTGATCGGGTTGTTGTATCCTGGAGGGGACAAGTCAGAAAGATTACTGCTGGACCGGTAGATTTGCTGCAGTGGGCTTGAATCTCCTTGAAGAGAGCGAGATATCCGCGTCTCAGCCGAAGATAATTTTATTTCTTCATTTTATTTTTTCAATTGTAATTGTAATTTCATTATATTATCACCAACACATTGATAAAACCAAAGATATATTTATACAATAGAATGATAGTCCAACATGACACAATTAACCAACAACTAGTATGTTGAAGGTTCGAAATTGTATGAAAAGGAAAATGCTGTGACTATAGCTATAAAATTCATTCCCTATGCACTTGGGTCCTTGTCCGATGAGCTATCGGTCATGATTTCATCTTCTTCGTCGTAATTCAGCTCCTATAAGAAATATAAATTTTCCATATCAATTGTCAACAAAAGAAACAGAACACGCTTTCTATACTTGATTCAATGCACTAAAATTAATTAAGTTCCACCAGATAAATATGAAATGTGAAATGTGAAACTTGCCTTTAGATGATCTCCTTTTATCTTCTTTTCTTCTTCCTTCTCCCTCAGCGTTCGAATTGGAGAAATTCTTAGCTGCAATATACAACCACGTTCAATCTATCAATCAATCAACTTCATCTCAATGGGAAACAGTTTATTCTTCGAAATCTCTATATCCATTTCACTGTAATCATGTTCACTTCATTCAAATACCAAAAAAAAAAAAAAAAGGTCCCAAGTTCCAAGTTCATTGAATTTCACACAACCAGAAACAAGATAATTGTTCAAAAAAAAAAACAACTTATAATCGAATTACTTTTTAAATTTCTTGCATCTTCACTTAAGATAAATCTCTAATTACAAAAGGGAAAAGGTCTAAATTTACCTCTGAACTATGCGAAATGGTCTAGATTTACCCTCCGTTAATATTGGAGTCAAATATACCGCTGCAGTTATTAAAGTGACCAAATATAACCTTATTTTCAAACACAGGGATTTTTTTTTTAAAACTTTCCATTTTTGGTCAGACTAAAATTCACCTGAAAGCAATCAGAACTAAAAATAGAGTTACCGTGCAGGATAATCTGAGTTCTTTTAATCGAAAAAGCCGATCAACTTCAAGCTCAAGCTCTTTCTGTTCCTCTCCTCTGTTTAACATCTCTTTCATCTGCAAATCTAACATCAAATCCCTTTCTTTCAACATCTTCTCTGTTTTCTCTCTATCGATTCTCAGTCTTTCTAGCTTTTCACGAATCGCGCTAAGCTCCTCAGCTAACGATGAATCGAATGGCTCTGCCTGAATAATGCTGATTGGATTTGTTGCCTTTTTGGTTGTTGAAAAATCTGAATAAAAATCAAGATTCTCTTTATTTGAGTTTTGGATGCATTTTTGAGGTTGTTTTGGATTGGTGGTAAGTGGAATTGATGGAATGTTTTTAGGTTGAAGTGGTTTCCGGCCAATTTTTGGGGGGTGGATCTGATTGTTTGGAAAAGGTGATGGAGCTGTGGATGCCATTTTTTTTCTTTTCTAAACCTTTAGTTTTATTTGTTCGAATTTGAAATGGTTCAGGCGGACAACAACGGCTACTTATAAAAATGTGTGTGGCAGATTTTGAAAGTAGCACCAAAAATAAAAAAATAAAATGTGGCACGGGAATTCAATGTTTTGTGGGTAATAGAGGTAACTTAGGTAAGTTAATGCTTTAGAACATCAACGAGGCCCATTAGCTCAGTTGGTTAGAGCGTCGTGCTAATAACGCGAAGGTCGCAGGTTCGAGACCTGCATGGGCCACAATTTTTCATATTTTTTTCTGCCAAATTTGTAGTACTTAATTGTTACTAATGTCACTTTATTTTACACTTGTTATACGGGTAATCTGCATTTTTAACTAAATAGTCTTTTCTTTTCAAATACAAAATGAAACTAAATCTTCATTAACTATGCTGTATATAGATTTCGTGTAGCTTTCTACTTGATTTTTGGATGGAATAACTTTTGAGTGCATCCCCGAAATTTGTTTAATGCAGTAACTTGTTTAAAAACATTAAAATGATTTGGCCATATTCTTTTATTAAATCAATCAAATCTGCAAATGAGAGTTTGAAGAGTAGTGACCATTAGGGCATATTTGTTTGTGACTGAACATGTGGAAAGAGTTTTCTTGAAAGCAAAGAATGACGAAGTATATGTTGAGGCCTGAGGACAAAAGCAGAAGGAACACAAAATAGAGAAGAATCAGGACCTTGTTCAGGTCAGAGACATTTAATCCTCAGAAGTCAGAAGGTCTCATGAATTTTAAAAACTGCAGTAGTATCTGTGGTTTCCTAACCAAGAAAGGTCTCAGAAACACAAAAAGTCTTCCCATCTTCACATACACTTATTCCCAGCTCTTAATAGATATTACCTACATTGATTTTGTTGGAGAAAAAAAGAAGTTACTATCAATTTACACTGGTCTTGTGCATACTGTATTGAATAAATCTTAAATTCTGGAAAGAATTGGCTGTTAGTTTATGCAATGTGAATAGTGAAATACAAAGGAAAACCTTCACAAACAAGAAAAATAAACAAAATATTACATGAATGAACAATAACAAAAATGATTTCTATTTTCTCTTCCACATCCTGATCTCAAGCACTGCAGCAGTGATGAAAAATATAACCAGCACAAAAGCAAAACCACCCTTCCAAGAACTTCCTGCATTCCCTAAATGGATACCATAGAAAACATTTATTGTTGCCAAAAATATCAAAAGTCTCCCTGTGATGTAATGGTACCAATTCCAATATTTTCTTATTTTTGATTCCTTCTCTGGTCTGACCAATATTGCAATAATCTGTCCAATAAAGAAAAAGCATTCAAAATGAATACCAATGAAGAGTCAAAATCAAAATCATCGACATAATTTTTTTTCAATTATATAAAAGATGTATGAAAATACTGGCCTCTGCGGTTTATATTAATTAGATCTTTTCTGATTAACTAATATTCAAATAGTAATGAGTGCAGTGATATTCAGAAAACTAGTGATCTAAAAATCCTGAATGTGTCTCTATTCATGCACCCATATATATATATATATTAGGATTGAGTCACGTTACTCATAATTTTTGTAAGTATAGTCACTTCAGACAAACCTGCAAGCAACCAAGAACAAGAATGAAGATGCCGAGGCCTTTGTGTCTATTGACGTTGTTCTGAAGACGAGCATTGAGAACGAGCCCACTGATAATACCCGCAAATCCGAGGATGAACCCTAGTGATTGAATGGTTGTGTGAGAGTAAAACCAGATTGGATCATATTGCCTCAAGTATCTAGCTACCATGACTCCAATTGGCATGAAAATTGCCCATCCAAACATGTTTAGAAGCCCATGGCTTCTCCTCAGATTTGCATAAAGTGTCTTTGTTTCACTTTGACCTGTTTTGCAACAACACAATGATATATAGAACTTGTCAAGAACATCTTCAACTAACGCACTCCTTCTGTTCCACTTTATGTTGCAGTATTTGAGCAGATGTGAAGTTAAGAAATAAAAGAAGATTTTTGACACATACGTTAAGTTTCTATGAGTACTGGGTTTGCCTTGCAGGTTATTAGAGTTTTACATATTCTTTTTCATCATAACAAGGTGAAAATTTATATCAAGTGGGTCCTAACAAATTATGTCACTAAGTCTAATAATAGGCACATAACACAATAACAACATAAATGTATGCAACAAGTAAACGAGTACAACATATAATGATTAACACAAGTCCAACATTTATCAAAATTCCATATAACGATGTGTATGGTAAAGATTCAAACTTTACTCCAAACCGACGTTGTGTGACACTCTTCTTGGGATAATATAATAAAGTTTCAAAATATATAAATGTGACACTTCTTTTGGACAAGTTAAAAAAATTGTGGCACATAAAAATAGGACGGAGAGAGTACTTGAAAGGATTCAATTAAACATATTCACCTTATATCAAAAGATCAGGAGAAAACATAAGCTATCATGTCTACCCCATTAAAATTCAGCATCATGCAATAGTCTGTTTCACATTGATTTATCCAGTTCAATCAACAAGCTTAAACTATTAAATTGACAAGACAGAATTCAACTAAGATGTTATACTAACTGCTACGCCATAATTGTCTTGTGGGTAGTAGTACTTTTCATATTTCCACATTAAGATTTGCTTGGTCTTAAATAAATTGAAATACACATTTAGTTTGCTAGTCATGCATGACTCATGAGATCTCAGCTAATTTGGTTATAGAAATAGTTGATTGAATGGTATTGGGATTATTAAAGATAGGTTCATCCTATAAATCAAAAGAAGTTCCCCCTTGTACCACACTGAACTAACTCAAAACGACCATTCTTGTTTTAAAAGAACATGAAAACTAAACAAACAACATTGGTTCCAACTTCCAAGTCAAAGACGTAAAAACTACTAAAAGCTACATATGTTTGTTAGTACTTCAATATTATTGTTGTTAATAGTATAAGTAATTGACACATTCGTTAGTGCGTGGCAACTACATCTTCTTACTCTTTGACCAATTATGATTGCCTTCATTAGAAGCTTTCATGGAACCCACCCACCACTAGTCTCCATAGTAGTAACTAGTAAGACTTTTCTTGTTTCTCAATCGATGTTTGGTATTAACATTGTTTCCCAAATTAATTCAAACTTGTACCGCATAAAACCCGTTAAAAAGGAAGCTCTTTTTATTAGAGTGACAATTAGCCCTAAAAACATTACCCCTCCCCTCCCAACCCGCTCAATGACACATTCATTTATAAACTCAATCCATTTTGATCCGTCTAATTCAACCCATTTAAAAGTTGAGTTGATAAGTGACGTAGTTCAAATTGATCAAGAAGAGCTCTTGTCAGAATATTTTAAATTTTTTTTTTTTTTTTTACATATGTTATATATAGCCAAAATAAAGAACAAATTTTTTATTATGTTAGCCTATTTAAGCCCCGACACATTTCAGCCCATTTAACTCTAACATTTTTCAAACACTTGTGTATTTTTATGTTACATCTAAATTGTAATATTTGTTTGTTTGATATAAGAAAAACAAAATTAAGTCCTTACGACAACCATTAACCAGAGCAAAAATTCGATCAATTCACTAACCTGTGTTATAATTCAAGGCAGTAGAGGTATGATCCTCGTGTTCCGACAACTGGAAATCAGCGGTGGACGGCAGCATTCCGGTCGGTCCAACGGAGTAGATGAGCCGATTGCTTGGCATTTCAGTATTCAACTGAAAAGCCAAATAAATTCTGGAGTTCTTAGCTACAACGGAGGATGTAAAGTTGACAAGTTGGAGATTTCCCTCATCCGGCAATACCTGCTCGAAGGCCATTCGTTTGATCAGACACAAAAAAGAATATCGAAAATTTGAGTGGCTAAAGCTGAAGCAGTTACTTTCGAAGTAATAGAAAGAAAAACAACGACAGGAGTGGAAAAGTTTGATTTTATTTTCTTATTAAAAGTGATCAAATTTTACTACTAATAGATAAAATCGACAAGAAATTCAAAATAAAAATGATATTCTATTTTTTTATTTTTTTTTAAATATCAAAAACAATAGTAACGTGTCCTAGATCTGACAATAGATAAAAGGGAAAAGGATCAAGTTTAAATACTCCATTATTAACGAAATATCTTAATTTCATCATGCACTATAATTTGGGACTATTCATACATTTGGGTTTAGTAAATCGTCTAGTATTTGCCCGTAACCCTAATAGAACTTCAACGTGGACTCAAGATAAAGTAAAACGAAGAATAATTTCAAATTTTGGACATTTTTCCGAAGGATTTTAATACATGAAATTCACCTATTTCACTCTAGAGTTCCATTAAGATCAATGACAAATGTGATTTTCTTTTTGCTAATGACGAGAATATGAATGACCCCACAATATAATGGAAGATAATATTAAAATCTACCTCGTTGGGCGATTGTCCGCCAAGAAAATACTTCTTCATAGTGGCAGTTCCGTCATTAGTGACCCAGCCAACAATAGCAGTGGAGCCAACCATTTTTCCGTTTTTAGAAAATCCCATGGCTATGTATGCATTTGTGTTTGGTGCTGAGAGAACAAAGCTCCACACATTTGTATCTGTTCTCATATACTTTAGAGAGAAAAAAAAAATATGGAAGAAAATGTTAATGGAAGAATTAATGAGATATACACTACCAGAAAATCGTTAATTGACTCGCTAAAGGATTTTTGACGTAAAATATGTTACTGACAAGCCAAATTTCAACGAGTTTCATTGAAAATTAGCGATTTTCTGATAGTAATAATGAAAACTGCAGTTGGAGAAAGGAAATTTATAATAATTACTCTGAGGATGTAGCCTTGTTGATCCCATACTGAAAGACAATGGAAAGAAGTTGTATCGAAGAGAATTTTGTTTTCGAGGTTGAGGCTGGAACTGCATGAATCTGTACTGCTGCCTTGAGAATTTACTTTGAGAATTTGGGAACTAATAAATATTTGGAAGATCAAGAAGGCAGAGAATTTGAAAGATGTCTTCATCTTTCAACTTGTTTATCTCTCACTATTTCTTTGTGTAATAGAAAGTATTTCAATGTGAAAGAAGTGGGAGAAATGATTGTAAAGGGTGGAAGTAGTGGCCTAGTTGGTTATGTGCATGGAGAGAGAAGTTGTGTGTTGAAGTTTCATCAAGTAAATAGTATTGGGAAATAAACTAACTAACATGGTGTGTATGTGAAATGGAATAAAAGGTGGGAATTGTGATTTGTTGATGTCAAGTTTAAAAATAGTGCTATAATCAATCATGTGAATATTTGAAATTAATGGATACATTTTATATTAGAGGTGATTTTCTTCTATTCAAATTATAAGAGAGCGGCAAGAAATCTCATTTCCTCTAAAAAAAAATCAAGTTTAAATGGGTTGAATTATTATCTATTTATTGACTTGTTTTAACCGATTAAATTACAAATGACCCACAACCCATTAAACTATATATTCGTCAAAACAGATCAAATAGTTTAACTCAAAAATCAAATTTGCAGATTAGGAATTATGGAAATCTCAAGGAGGTTGGTTTAATAGTAATAGCGCGGGCTAGCCACTTTTCACTCCTGTAATTGAAAAATAATCACTATCATGAAGTTTCAAATTTTACAGGTGAAACTCTGTGATAATTTGAAGTTTTACCTGTCAAATTTGGAACTTTATAACAGTGACTACTTCTAAATTACATAGGCCGAAAGTTATTTATGAATTTTATCCATTGGGTCATATCAAACAACTTAAACCATGAATTGGGTCATTACTTATTCATCGATATAACCTGTTTTAACATGTTTAGATTTGATCCAACCCGGTTATTAAATGCCTCTAGTTAATTTATATATTTAACTCCAACTAACTCAGATTTGGAACTCAGTTGATTGATTTGACTAACATGATCAGTGGCGGAGGCAGGATTTCAGTTCAGGGGGTTCAAAAAATAAAATAAGCACGCTTGTGTTGGCAAATGAGCGGGTCGGATCAGGAATAACTTAAATACATAAAGTATGCTTAACGAAGCACATAGCAATGGAAAGTCAAAAAGCAACTAACTTGCATGAGAGAACCATAATAGTCCAATAATATATAAAATTTGGAATATAAGTAATACCTTGCAGACTTTTATCTAAATCACGCAGTAAGGCATACTTCCTCCGTAAATGGTTCGGAAGAACTTCTATATCTGAGACAATGTCATCAATGTAGCAAATTGTTAGAAATCAAAGTAGAACTACACATAGGAACTAATTCCTATATAATAAATCAAGCATCACTCTTGCATAGACAATACTAAAAATCATGCTCGAAGCAAGAATAGTGTTGTCAAAGGCCTGCTTGAGGCGTACATAAACCTCGAAGCTAGGTGAAGGCACCTCCGCTCATGATGAAGAAAAATATCACAATAAAATCCCACAATATAGGTAATAAACTAAGCAAAAGCTAATAAAGTAAGAAGTTTCCATTAAGAAAGGCAACTTGAAGATGCCATATTACAAAAGTAAAAGCTTGGGAGCTTTTGAAGCAAAAACAAAGAAACTATGTTAGACTACACAAGCAAGACCATGGAGTTCTACAATTGTACTCTACGAGGTTTCATATCTTGAAATGTCTTAATAATAGCATCATTAGAAACATTATCAAATACATCTTTTTCTAGATAAGGCACCAAACAACCGCTAAAAAAACCATCACTCATTTGACTCCGCAAGTCATTCTTGATAAACTTCATTGCTGAAAAAGCTCTTTCAACGGATGCAGTGGCAACCGGCAAAAGCAAAACAAGTTTCACTAAGCGGAATACAAGAGGATAATTTGAATGCTTCTTTGTCTGAACTAATTTTTTTGAAAGATCACAAAGCCCTTTTAGATTGTAGAACCTTTCATCAACATCACGAACATCAATAATGTAACTTGCAAGTTGATTCTCAAGAGAACCCATATTGAATTCATTAAAGTCATCAGGATATAATTTAGCCATTTTCATTATTTTCCTGATATCAAAACTTGAAAACAAGTCAATTGGATTCAAACAAGAAATTCCATGAAGCAAATCAGTCATCGCTTCCCCAAAACGATCTTTAAGTTCTTGAAGTTGCCAATCAATAATATTGCAAAATACCTCAACACGATAATGATGAGAGACTTTATTGTCCCCAAGTCTCCTTCGTGATCTTAAAGAGCTAACATATGGCTCCTCAAAGTTAGGTACCAAAATTTCATGCTTGATACAAAACAAAGACACCCTAGCAATAAGAGAATCCCATTCTTCATCCCTATATGCTTGCAACCTTATTTTTGCTACTTCAACAAGTAACATGGCATTTGCCAAATCTTGCTCCTTTTTTTGTAAGCATTTATTAAGCTCATTTGTGATTGCTAAAACATCACTCATCAAATGCAACATGAACGCAACCTCATATGTTCGACAAGCTTCAAGATATCCCATTGCCTTGGCTCTTTCATCCAATAATCGTGCATCAAGAACAAGTGATTCAAGAACATTAAGAATAGAGCCAAACATAAGAATAAAATTGTTGAAAGATTTAAAATGAGATCCCCAACGCGTATCACAAGCTCTTGAAAGGCCAAGTTCTTGATTCAAGCCACTACCGGTTGTAAGCTCACCCAAATCTAATGCCTCTTGAATTCTTTCTTTTTGAGAATCTCGAAATTCATCCATACGCTTAAAAGAAGATCCCAATACATTCAAAATATTTGAAACCAACACTACAAGTTTTCCCACTTCAATACATTTTTTCGAGACCGCAACAAGAGTTAGTTGAAGTTGATGAGCAAAACAATGAATGGAATGGGCTGATCTACTTTCTTGCCTAATCAACATTTTAAGGCCATTGATCTCACCTTGCATATTGCTTGCCCCATCGTAACATTGTCCACGCACATATGATAGACTTAAGGAATGTTGAGCAAGTAAATTAACAATTGCCCTCTTTAGAGATAAAGCACTAGTATCTTGAACATGAACAATGTCAAGAAGCCGCTCCATCACAAATCCATTTCTATCAATATATCGTAAGACAATAGCCATTTGCTCCTTGCGTGACACATCAAAAGACTCATCAACTAGTAAAGAAAAGTAGTCACCATTTAATTCCTCAAGAATAGCTTTAATTGTTTCTATCTTACAAGCACTCACAATATCTTTTTGAATCATTGGAGAAGTCATTTGATCATTTTGAGGAGCATGTTCCAGTACATAATCACGAATATTATCACACTTTTTCGCATACCATGAAAGAATTTGAAGAAAATTACCCCTACTAAGTGATGATTTAGATTCATCATGACCTCGAAATGTCAATCCTTGAGTTATAAGAAGTCTTACTACATCAACGGAAGCACTTAAGCGGACCAAATACGCATGCTTAAATTGACTAAATTGCATCTCAAGTGCAAAATGAATAGACTGTTGTACCCGCAATAAATCTTGACATTTCTTTTTTGACTGGTTATGTGGGCTGTTCGGTAGACCAATATGTTTTCCAAGATTCTTTTTTTTCTGCCAACTCTTAAACCCAACAGTTGAAAATATTTCACCCTCACCTTGATTGGTGTTGTAGCCTTTAAATAGATAACAATACAAACAATAGACTGCATCTTTACTAACACTATACTCCAACCAATCATGATATACATCATCAAACCATTCAGAATTAAAACGGCGCATTGATCCAGAAATATTCGTTTGAGGATACTCATGCTGAAGCAACCGAGGTTGACAAGGACCATTAATAAGGTATGCTCTTCTAATAACATCACGATGATTTGGATGATAGTCCAAGATTAGGGTTCTTTCACCCGGATCATAATTTAAAGTACTCAAATCAAATACTTGAGAAGAAGGTAATGGTACTTCTGAATGGTTGGCATTTGCTTCCTGGTTAGGTTGACTAGAAGAAGCTACACTTGATTTCGGTACTTTCGTAAAATAGTTCTTCACTGAACGTTGAGACTGAATCGTAAAAAATAAGAATTTTGTTAGAACTTAAAAGAAATAAACAATTCTGTAGACAATTTTACTCATTTAGTTCCTTCTTCCTAGAATAAATTGTTCTTCCTAAAATAAGTAATTTAAACACAGCAAGACATTTTCAACTATCATATCTCCAAATACAAAAAATATGAGACAGTCTTTAATAAGATTTGGGGGGTGGACGTGATAGATTTGATTATCTGCTCATACTAAATGCATATTATGGACTAACTCTTCTTTTACTAGCAATCATATATATATTGAGAGACAAAAGTACTGATAATGTGGAGACTCCAAAATATGAAGTACTACTTAATAGTTAATACTGACCAACTTGAGGAGGAAGTGAGAAGCTTTAGTAGGCGTTTGAGCATCTTTGGTTTAAGTTATAAAAAAAATATTTGAAGTTAAGAGAAGGTATTTGTAAGTTAATTTATGTCCTAATTTGTCTTTTTGCTGCGATTAGTGAGAACACTGAGATATATTCATTTATATTAAAATTACAACTGAAAAATTGCATCTGAAAGTTGACTATCATATCTCCAAGATTCCATGGGTATAATCTAAAAAGCAAGAGAGAAAATTTTGCAACTGACCAATTCTCAGTCACTCCGGGCAAATTTGAAGCAATCGAGCTAAAATTTATAGCAAATATACAAAATAACAACAACAACAACAACAACAACATACCCAGTATTTTATTCTCGCAATAAAGCAAATATCTAGAATTTTAGAAAAGATAAAAAAAAATGGAGAAAGGAGGGATCTAAGAACTTACCGAAGAAGCCATGAACGGAGACCAGAGAGCAGTGGCGGAGGCAAACAAATCAGCAAAAAAAAACTGAGCAAAAAAAAAAAAAAAAAAAAAAAAGGTGTTAGGTGAGGTGACAGTGACGGAAGAGAAGAGAAAGAAAACATTAGGTTTGTTCAATATTTGACTTATTTAGGGATTTGAATCCAATTAGATTTGTCCCCTACAAAACTAGGTCGTTTTGTCCTACTAAACTACGTCGTTTTGTTTAATGAAACAGCTGAAATAAAATGTTCAGGAAAATATTGTAAGCGGGGCTGCTGGGGTTCGAACCCGCGTGTAACGGGCAACTCTGAACCCCCTGCGCCACTGAGCTGCGCCTTTCCTTTGTTTTGAGGGGGTTCAATATTAAATATATACACATAAAATAAAAATTTGACCTTATATAAACAGTGTAATTTTTCGACTGAGGGGATTCGAATGAACACCCTAGGATATACGTAGATCCGCCCCTGAACATGATGTCTAGATAGTATTGAGATCGAAGTAATATTTTAACAAAGAGGGAAATTAAAAAATGGGGACCTCCCAATCCCATGTTGTATTAAAGAAAAATGGATTCATTAGGTAATACGTTGATGTAAAGATTACTACATCGTGACTGGTCGCAAAGGTCAGATTTTATATTCCAAAAAGAAACAACCACGGTCCAAGAAGATGAAGTAAAGTTTTGCCTTATATTGGTCTACTAAAGCTTTTACAGATCTTTCGTAAAATTTACTATTTAGACATTGCAATTTTTAAATAAAATAGTAATCATGAATCACCTATCCGTTTATAAGAACTAACCAAATCAATTTCTTCGGATGTGACATCACATATAGAAACAATTGCAAAGGGGAAATTGTACATGTGTCCGTTCTTGATGTTATATATATATATATATATATATATATATATATATATATATATATATATATATATATATACATATACTAACATTGTAAAGAGTATTTTATACTATATTCAAAAAGCGAAACTAGTAATTTGAAAAATAAGGCACGATACCTGTTAAAACATGTTTAGCTTCAAATACAATGATAGAATAACAATTATTTTACGCTAAGGTATATGTAAGTTGAATCCTTCATTAGTTGCCAGTCTTCCATTTACAAATTGGTAGTAAGAGAATGGACAACTTCACAGAGAAATCAAAAGTCAAGTATAGTTACCAATTTTAGAAAATTGTTGCAGAAAAGGTGTTGCCATACATGGTCTTGTAAAGAAGGTTATACATCAGCAACCAATAAGAGAAATCAAAATCAGTTCATAGACGGCCACTACGTGTTTGAATCACCCAAAGGGGACTGTACAACAACCTTTTTTCTTTTATTTTTTATTCGACGTGCAATGTCATTTTTCTTTAAATTGGTATTTAATTTGCACCTATGAGTATATCTAATGTCTTAGATTCTTATTTCATTTGAAAGAGCAACATTTGCGTTCTTGATTGAATATTGAGCCATAAATATTCCAAAATTTGTAACAAATTCTACTCATGTTCCCCAACTAAAAAGCAGCTCGAACTAGAAGTATCCTCTTACTAGTCTACAGCTAAGCTTCTTGATACCATATAATGTGACAAACTACAATTTGATGGATGCTTCAAAATGTGTCCAAAAGAGAAGAGGCCACAATCTTCATGGAGGAACTATTGTATAAATTGATGACATGAACTTTGAAAAAGAAAAAAAATAATAAAAATAATAAAAAACAAACAATCAATAGACGGATGGTGTCAACTTTTTCTATTTAACATTTATCAAAGAAATTATTTACAGAAAACAGAACCCTTCCTCCACATAATATATGCACATGGTAAAACCAGTGACTTCCTAACATTATTCCACCGAAGACCAAAATATATGGTAAATAACTAAATAAGGTTAACAGAACAAACAAAGTGCAGAAACAAAATACTGTAAAAGGAACAAAACCAGTAAAAACTTGGTGCAAGTTTCCCTGGATGAACTACTTGACAAGAATAGCCAGTTTATTATGCTTTCTAAGCGATTGAAAGGGTCTCAACTTCAGGAAACTCACGTGCAGCATCTCTAGAAAGCCCGAGACAGGAACAAGACAGGACCTCATGATTTATTTGGCAACGATGGTGGTCGCTGAATGATTGAGTTGGCGAGCTCCTCATTTAGCTTTACAGGGAGCGGAGGCATCTGATCCATTACCTCTGGCGTGTCATTCAAGCTGCAAGAGATTGTTTATTTTAGCACGTAATGAAGCGGCAAGCAAGTCGAGAGAAGTCAAGAAATTATGCAAGAAATTATGCACCTTGTTGAGTATATAATACAAATATATACTTTGTCTGATATACGGACCCTTTTACATTTTTCCCAGACTTAAAAGAACTTTTGGGGTTAACTTTTACATTTCTTCCTCTTTTTTTGATAGATGATAGCAGCTAGTTTTCCTTTCTTTCTTACCAAAATGTAGGTCAATCTATCTTCTTTATTTGCAATATGTGCTTGACAAGTAACTCCCACAATTGAAAAGTAGTAGACGTGCAAAATTATCAGATAGTATGTGTTCTTGACGATAAAGGAGACTTACTCATGATAAAAAGCATGGAAATGAGATCCACTCATGATAAAAAAGAATGACAGGACACAGAGATAAATACATGCATTAATATATACACACACACACACAGACAGAGAGTGGAAGGATAAGGATAATCATACTCATTTAAGATGGTGAGGATATTGTTTCGAGCCTGGAAGAAAAGGTTGATGTTTTCCTGGATCTGCACCAATCACAAAAAAGGGTAATGCTTTACATTGCAAATTGCCAACAAGATCAAAAATCTATCCATGTAACTTTTTCACGAATAATACAGCAGGCTCATCACTAGATAGTAGGCACAGCATATAAGACGCTGTTCCTTGGATGAGTGCACTTGGAAAAATAAGGATCTTGCAAGCAAAGAATATCATGACGCAGAAGCATAGCAGAAAGAAGCCCTGATAGTTCTCTATCTTTATAATTAAGACCTATTTCTGAATCTTCAAGAGAAAGATCATCCCCAACAGATTCTCATGCCTGAATGCTTACAGGGTTTGCGGAAGTTAAAACTCAAAAATGCATATACAAGAATTGCATTATATCATACTATATACAAATGCCTCCATAAAAAAAAAAAAAAAAAAAAATCCTGTGCCTCCTTCAAAAGTGAACCTTGTCACCGTAGGGAACAAGTTATCTGTTCCCTCATCACTCCCACTAGAGACAAAATTTTAGCTACCTTCTCTTCAAACCAGGCAATGAAGAACTAATTTACCCCCTTAACCTTCATATTAGCAATGTAACAGAGATGAATATTCTTTAGCTTTTTATCAGTAAAGATAAAAATTCATCAAGTAGGAACCAGCACTAAGAAAGTGCTACGTACGATAAAAGTCTACGAGGCACTCTCCCACTATTACTGAAGGGAGCTGATAAACTCTAACATGCTGTCATTGTTGTCTAAATATTCAAATTTACACCAGTAAGCGAGCTGAATAACAACAGTCGTATTTCCTTTTAAAATAAGTTTATTACAAGTGTAAACAGCAGACGGTATCATTATCGTTGTGTGTCACAGATCACAGATAAAAGGGTGAGGCAGGGGGTAATGGAAAATCTCAAAACCATTAACTGACCTTAAAAGCGGCAAAGTTAGCAGAAATTTGATCCAAGGCCTGAGCATTTTGCTCAAGAAGCTGTCCAGCAGGACCACCAATGGCTGAAAAATTACAAGACTTACATACACCATATATGCCCAAAATAAAATAAGAAAAAAAGGACCTAGATAATAAACATGATTGTTTCCCATTGAATATCACCGACAGAGAAAAGGAGAATGTAATGCATATTGTTGAAATGCTATTCTATCTAGTATCTACATAATGTATCAAAACATTCTGAGTTGGTTATAAGTGCATTGGTAAAAAGATCATTTCTCTAAAAACCACGAAATAAGACAACAGGATAAATTGGAGCAGATACAAAAATCTTAAGGATCCAAAGGTTCAAGTAATTGCTAACACTGATGGAGCATGCAGAGAAGCAGAGTTCATATTGTCCCAAGCACCAACTTAGATATTGAATAGTACAAGTAAAACACGGCGGTAAGCATGAATGGAAGAATAGCATCCAGCATAGAGCTGATATACAACTACTTTTCTCAGAGGAAAATTACATAGCATTGGGAAGAGAGAGAGGGGGGAATAAGAAAGTCATTGAGTGATAGTATAACCACTTCTCTCAGAGGAACATTGCATACCATTAGGAAGGTGATTTGGGGGTGGAGGTGGGGAATAAGAGACTTGGGGTGGGGTGGGGGGTGGGGGGGGTGGGGGGGGGAGGTTGCGGTTTAGTAAATCCCACCACCCAAAACCTTCCCTGTCCAGGAGTCAACAATGGCCCACTTTTACAGAGGTTAATAGCATGTTTGATCAAGCTTCTAAAATCTATATTTATTTATTTTTTGATGACATGGAAACCTGCAGCCGCTACCCTTCGGGTGCGCACAGGGTAAACCCAGCTCCTGTGTAATAGCTCGCAAACCGCACAGGAGAGATAACCCGCACTAGGCAAGCCCCGTGTGACGAGCTCAACCCAGAAGGCAAATCCCCTGCTGTCGTAGGGAGGGGGTTTCGAACCTGAGACCTCCATTATGAAAGCCTCATGCTCAACCAACTGAGCCACCCTTGCGGGTACTTATAAAATCTATATTTTGAAAAGTGATTTCTGGCAGAAGTGTTTTTTGAAAAAGTACTTTTGAAAAGTAGCAGTTCGTGTTTAGCTAATCATTTTGAAAAGCATTTTGCCAATATTGGAGCAGCAATTCTTTGCCTGATCAAGGTTCATAAAGTGCTTATGGAGAAAAGCTATTCCTTTAGCTTCTACTACTACTCAAAAGCCCTTTCCCACTCTGCTCCCCTGGTGGCGCGAATACCCAAGATCTTGGCAGAAAACTAAATGGTATTTGCCACTGGAGCAACCTCAATTGTCAAGTGACTGACAAAGTAATAAACCCATATGAATAATGGGGAGCTTCAATCCACATAAAATTTCATTTCATAGGGCAGTCAGAAATGTATGAAATTCCAACACGTTCAACTTCATAATGTCAAAACACGCTTACCAAAAAAGAAAAAAGATCAAAAGTGAGCCATAAACAATCATCTACAAGTCGACTGTCCAATTAGGAAATCAAAGATTTTAAAATTATTTTTCTTATTTTTCTATTAGTTCTTAAATAGAGTGAAATGCTCTTTAAAATCACCAATAGATTAGCTTTTAAAAGGTATTATGTAAAGTTGGCAGAGAGTTGTTTGTGGCCAATATCTGAAGAATAAAAATGGGCGATCTCACTTACAAAAACTCATTGAAACTTTTAACATCACATAATAGATGTTCACAGTTTAATCCATATAAAAACAATTCTGTACCTTTCATATGAACTATAATTTTAGGGCGTAAAAAATTCAAATTAGTAATCTGATTCCAAATTTCGGCCAAACAAAGTTCGTGACTGGCATCAGTTTCTGAAAATAGTAGATCTCCTTATCTTCCAGACAAAATGTTTGCACTTTCTTTGGGGAACACTGGAAAGGTGATGGCCTAGCATAGCTTTATTATTTTCACATTTCAACTAATCCAGCATCGACCCTTTCCTTCACATGTTGCTCTAAATAATAGAAATCTGTGTACTGAGGGTATTATGGAAGGAAAGGAACCGAAGACATTTTGAAGGGATTGCTCAATCTATACATAAATTTTAAATTTAAATGCTTACAATGGTTAACTTTTTGGTATTAGCTGTTAAAGATGTTTATGTTTTTCTGATTGATTGGAATGTCGAGTACAAACTACAAAAGCCTAAAGATGTTTATGTGGTAGACAAGTTGATCGAGTTTATGGATTTTATCCAGACTTAGCCTGTTTTAATACATACTTTTGCACAACAGCATCTCCATGGTGCTCTTTATGTATTGCAATAATAAATTTACTTTACCTATCAAAAACTACAGAAGAAATCTTAATAAAAGTATTACCATATCAGAATACAAATCAATAAGGGTACACCTCAAAAAACGTTCTAATATCTAAAAGTACTCATAGTGTTCATTTAAGTCATCATGCACATAAATCGACACAGGATGGCTCAAATTGAAGTACTCTCTGTAAGTTTGAAAATGACAGTTATCAGAACCTCTTAGGGATTCGGTTATGATCATCAAGAGGAGATTATATGCTTATCATCTCTATTCATTTCATCTTCCTGAACATGCATACCTCCCTCTAACATGTCATTCCAGGCAGGACCACTAGACTCTAAATGCGAAAAATAAAAGCAGAGAGCTCCAAACAGCGTAGCTCCTACTTAAAACTCAGTTTTCTCAAAGTTCAGTTGATCTTTAAAAGTGGAATCAGAGGCATAAGGACCAACCTTGGTAGGAAATTCCATCATCGCTGTCCATCGACATAACAGCTTGAGCATAGGGAGGACCATTTGTGCGATTAGCAACATGAGTAGATTTTGGCATAGATTCTGTAACTTTTTCCTAAAACCAAAAAACAAGAGAATCATGGCAAAGAACTTATTATTCAAAATTCAATGCAATGTACGGCATAGCTGTCAAAAGTTGAGACTGCAAGTAAATCGGTTTTTTCCTTTCGGGATAAACTAGTCTCAGGGTGCGTGCCTTGCATGTGAACCATTTGACAAGAAATAACTTAATATATAAGAAAAAATGGAAATTTTCATTTGTTGGAATGAATGCAACAAAAACAAATAATGACAATTCATTTAGAATACATGTTATCTTCTACAATCTCATCTTTGTTACTTTAAATTTGTATTTTGCCTATTTAACTTATAATACCATACTATAATCGACTTTTGCTTTATTTTCTAATTTCTTTCACCACTGATACTTTTCTCGTGTAATAAATTGAGATACCTAAGAGTTGTCAATTTGAAAAATAAAACTGCTTACTGTATATGAGGAATTTGAAAAAGAATAGAATTAATTAGTTAGTTCAAAATTTTAATAATTTGTTTGCAACATTAAAGAAAATAATTTATTTTATATTCATTCAGATTCTTGATATTAATCATTTCAAATTTATTTTAACTGTAATTATAATTTATTCCATAAGAATTGTAAGAACTTTCTTAGTTTGACTTTTTTGATTTTATCATTTTTTAAAGTCTTTTTATATTATTTCTAATTCAGCATTTTGTGTTGGGGCTCTGTGCTTTATATACTTTAATGTAATTTTTTTTTGAAACAGGTAACATTATACTTTAATGTAATTAAATTAATGTAATCTTTATTGGGTCAGAAATTAATTACTTTATATACTTTAATTTAATGAAATTAATGCAATCTTTACCGGGGCTTTTAATAACTTAAATATTAATTTCTAAAAAATACTTAAATATTATTAAAAAGTATTTTAAGTTATAAAATAAAAAATAAGAAAAAAAATTAAGTTTCTAAAAAAGATATTGACCCTATTTAGTTAACTCGGTAAAGAATAAATGTCACATTTAGATTAATTGACTTGTAGGCTTCTAGCTAGCCAAATAGAAATGTCAGCACCAAAGTACCCAAAATGATACAAAATCCTACAAAGAAATATACTGCCTTCGAACTAAATCACAATTTTAGGGCTCTCAACTCGTTTTTGCTCCCAAGATTATCTTTTTAATTTGCTAAAATATAAAAGGAAAAGAATACCGTTAGTTGTAAGGAAAAAAAGTTAGAGAATAGACATCAAGGATAAGTTATTTGAAGAGCTAAAAAGTTGAATTTTTTGGGTAAAACTTTAATTGATTCTAAAGTCCTAAATGTTAGGATTTCCTACTAGTTCAATAAGGAATGATTTAATAAAAAGAACTTTAGTTGATTTTAAAGAGGCCTAAATATTAGAAAAGTAACCTAAATTACCGTTTTGTTCAATGTAAAATTAATATTTAAGGATAAAACAGGCGAACGACATTTCACTAAGGGGATTCGTACTTTTATAATAATATAGATGAGGAGACTGGCCGAGGGCCTATCGGAAACAACCTCTCCACCTCCCGAGATAGGGGTAAGGTCTGCGTACACACTACCCTCCCCAAACCCCACTTGTGGGATTGCACTGGTATGTTGTTTTTGTTGTTGTTGTTATATAGATAAGGACTGCAAGCAAATATTTGTTTCAGTTGTTTTAAAAGGAATAGATAACTAACCCAAGGTAATCATCCAGGAGTTGAAAGGCAACCATACATATACAGCGCCTTGAAGGGTACTAAGTGGCCCTACACTTGACGGAAGACAATTTCTGTCTCTGAAAAACTAAAGTGTATAGCAAAGCCTCCTTTTTGGGTCTCTTTACTTGAAGGCTTAGCTTGGGTAACAGCCTAGAATCATGACTACTAAACAAACACGTAATGCGCGCATATGTTACATATAGTTGCTCTTTTTGTGTAAGCACATCAGCCTTTTTGTTTATGCCTATACAGTTGTCTGCTTCCAAAATTTCAATCACAACAAAGTTTCACAAATGACATGGATCTCACATCAAAAGAAGAAATTAGACTGAGAAAGCTGAAGAAAGAATGATGACAAAATATAAGATCAATGAACTCTTCATAATGAGTTCAACATGGGCCACACAGCTACATATAAATGTTTT
Source organism: Lycium barbarum (assembly GCF_019175385.1). Taxonomy (NCBI): domain Eukaryota; kingdom Viridiplantae; phylum Streptophyta; class Magnoliopsida; order Solanales; family Solanaceae; genus Lycium; species Lycium barbarum. Next base: position 168,675,633 of record NC_083337.1, read on the forward strand.
AAACCACTAGCTGATGCACCTTAATCAGAACCTCATTAGCAGCGTCATAGCCCCATGGGGAAATATGGCTGCGTCTGGATGTATGTTGAAACAAAGAACATTCATCCAACAAAGAGACACTTGCTAAATGAAAACACCCTTTCTTAAGTATCTATTAAAAGGGCCAAGAACCATGTGCTGCAATTAGATAACACACCTTTTTATCTTTATTTTTCTTCGAAATATGATCTTCTTTTCTTCGCTTCCCATTTTCCTTTTTCTGCTTCAACAAAGAGAAAGAGCAGCTAAACATAGTAATTATGCATAACTGAGAAAGAAAAAAAAAAAACAGATTTAGCTCCAAAAGAAGGCATTGTAAAGTCTTCCTGCTTGTCAAACAATTTTTTTGTAAGAATACAGTATACATTAATTTCCACACTTGTACCCGCACAGCACTTTGTTCTTCATAAAGTTTACATTTAAACTAGAAGCCCAAACCTCTTTAGAGAGGTTAAAAGCAACCCCATTCAAGGGAAGGTAGGACCCGCGAACTAAAAATGGATATCCAATATCCATTTTTCTTTTTCTTATTTGTGAGGAGGTTGGTGGAGCAGTATAGGGATAAGAAGACTGACTTGCACATGGTGTTTGTTGACCCAGAGAAGGCTTACGACAGAGTCCCAAGGGAGGTGCTGTGGAGATGTCTGGAAGCTAGAGGTGTTCCTGTAGCATACATTAGAGCGATGAAGGACACGTATGATGGACCAAGACCCGGGTGAGGACGGTTGGAGGTGACTCAAAACACTTCCCAGTCACGATGGGCCTGCACCAGGGGTCCGCTCTTAGCCGGTTTTTGTTTGCTTTGGCAATGGACGCACTGACAAGCCACATTCAAAGAGAGGTGCCGTGATGCATGTTGTTTGCAGATGACATTGTGCTTATTGACGAGTCGCGGAGCGGTGTTAAACGCGAGACTGGAGGTTTGGCGACAGACCCTGGAGTTGAAGGGTTTCAAATTGAGCAGGATTAAGACAGAGTACTTAGAGTGCAAGTTCAATGGTGTGATTCAGGTAGAGGACGAGGACGTGCAGCTAGATACTCAGGTCATCCCGAAGAAAGAAAGTTTCAAGTACCTAAGGTCAATCATCCAAGGGAATGGCGAGATTGACGACGATGTCACATATCGTATTGGAGCGGGATGAATGAAATGGAAGCTCGCATCGGGGGTGTTGTGCGATAAAAAGGTGCCGCCTATACTAAAGGGAAAGTTCTACAAAGCGGTGGTTAGACCGTCTATGTTATATGAGACGAAATGCTGGCCAGTTAAGGAAGCTTCATGTCCAGAAGATGATGAAGGTAGAGATGCGGATGCTGAGATGGATGTGCGGGCATACCAGGAGAGATAGGATTCGGAATGAAGTGATTCGGGACAAGGTGGGTGTGGCCCCTGTGGTGCATAAGATGCGGGAAGGAAGGTTGAGATGGTTCGGCCATGTGCAGCGGAGATGCGTTGATGCGCCAGTGAGGAGGTGTGAGAGGATGGCAGTGGTGGGCGGCATGGGCCTGAAGAGAGGGAGAGGTAGGCCAAAGAAGGCCTGGGGAGAGGTGATTCGGCAGGATATGGCGCTACTTCAGCTTACCGAGGACATGACCGGGGATAGGAGGGGGTGGAGGTCGAGTATCAGGGTAGAGGGCTAGTGGGGGGCAGCGGGGATTTCTTTCCCATATTAGGAAGTATTAATATACTGCTTTTATGTGTTGGGTCTTGTCTATCCATGTTGTTTTATCATGACTTTTTTGCTCTTGTTATTTCTCATTTTCGCATTGCTTTGATTTGCTTGTCCGTATCTGACTCTTTTCCCTTGTTTTCTCTTGTTTCTTTTGAGCCGAGGGTCTTTCGGAAACAGCCTCCCTACCTTCCAAGGTGGGGGTAAGGTCTGCGTACACTTTACCCTCCCCAGACCCCACATTGTGGGATTCAACTGGGTATGTTGTTGTTGTTGTTGTTATCATTATTAAGTTGGCTTAATTAGTTAGTTATAACTAAGAAATTTTACTGGCAAATGGTGCTGGTATCTGTACAGTGTCAGGACTACTGCTCCTTTCTGCTGCAAGGAGTCAATATAGTCCAAAAGAGTGACAAAATGATCTACATTCCCCATCTAACACCAAAAAGCCAAAAACTGTAAGTGTCTATATATTATGCAATAAATGCCACAGGATGCCTTAAGGCCATCCAGAATGGCTATATCTCCATATTGACCATATTATACATTGATGGATGGTGTATGTTGCCTTGAGATGCTTGTTTATCATCTTTTGATTTCTCCAACGCTGATTGCACCTTAAGTGCTGGATATCACCCAATAAATGCTCAAAAAAGGTTGGTAAACAGCCCCAAATTTGGCTGGACATCGTATGATGCAGAAGCTGTTCTGACTCTTCCAATGCAGATATCTACACAGGACAGCATCTAGTATACATACTTATTCCCCTGCTTAGATTTGGTTGAGTTATGGAAGCTCCGTGTAAGGCAATCCAAGTGAAACATACTACTTCCAATGACGCCAAACTCTTCCAAAAGGTTTTCTCGTGGCGATTGTTTGCTTCTAACTGTGTTGTTCAGTATTCTATTTCACTGTAAAGAAGCCAGTAAAATCTATCATTCCAGATCAGTCTATCATTCTGTGACTGTGGGAAAATCTTGGTTAGCCACTCTCTCAATCTCCCAGTGAAAAAAAATACTTCTTTAACTCTAGCTTCCATCTATTCCTTGCTCTAAAATCAGCCACAGTGGCCTCTTGGTTCATCACTGAAGCATATAGATCATGGAAGATCTCCATTAAAGATGAGTCGCCCAGCAATGCATCCTGCCACATCTTGATGTTCTTCGAATCAGAACTTTCAAATTGACTAGGTTCTGAAATTATTACCATAAGTTGCCAAAGTTTGTCCAGACAGCGACACCATATAGGATATCTGTTTTGTCTGATCCTTCAAATTCTCACAATAGCTACAAAAAAGAACAATCCTGTTTCACCAGGAGCTTTTTCCCACCCATTTTAAATTTTGCTTGAGAGTTCAAGTAAGAACCGTGCCCCTACCCCCCCCCCCCCTCCTTCAATCCCTCGCGCTCCAAGAACACATAAACAAGAACCATCATGGGCTTCACTAATTATTTAGTCAGCTTTAAGAAAATAATCTCTCAATCTTGGACATTCCCAAGCTAGACACAAAATCAAGACTAGCAGCCTAACTCTGTACCAAAATTAACATCCTCCAGATCAATCTCTTACCAAGTCCTACTTTTACTGTTTACATCCTAAGGAGCAGGTCAGAAAGACTTCCAATTCAACTAATACCAATATCTAAATTATGGAGAGGCTAACAAGTATGCTTTAAAAATTAAAATTACAGGTGATAACAGCTGATTAACAATACACGGATAAATAACTCAAAATAATATGGAATCATAACTTACACTCATCCATCTACATCTCAATACTATATCTCGTACACACTTGTTTTTTAACTGCATCGCAATTTTAGCATAACAATGCAGTTTGTTGTCAGCTGCATATCTGCAAAAATGGCATTTCACTGTCATTTTATTCGAGAAGTAAAAAGTGAAAGTCTGGCAGCAGTGTTATTCAAGAACGCATGTTGCAAATAGAGTCAAACAGTGATTAATCAGACGATAACCAGAAAAGTTCTATTGCGCAGGAATGCATAATTCAGTTAAATATAACAACTAGGACATTTACATCTGCATTAAGCCTTTCATGAAAAGGCTGAAAAACATGATGAATGACTAATATCTGCTCGTCTGTGTAACAGCTTTAAAACAGGATTTCTCATGCAATCTTGTTGTTTTCTACCCTTTACTTACACTTGCTATAAATGGTAAGCACTGTCAGAGTAAATTTGTAGCTTGATTCTGTGAAATTAACTTTTCGTTCTCATCATAATTACCTGTCCAGGAAGATGCAAGTATCAATGGGTATGATGAAAAGGATGACAACAAGGACTTTGCATGATCTATCTTTAGGTCCAGACAGCGATCCTCTTTATACAGTGAAATTTAACAAAAAGTTAATTACTTTTTTTTTTTTTGATTAAGCACCGGGTGTCCGGGTCTCTTAGAGACCCGACTAATCCCGGGGGTGCACAGGCCCTCGGCAAGGAGTTTCCCGCAAGTGCACCACGGTTAATTCAGGTTTTACCCAGTCCGATGGCCCTCAGAAATTGTTTGCACCCAGTGGGTTTCGAACTTGAGACCTTGAAAGGGAGCACCCCAAGGCTCAAGTCAATTGCCACCAAGCCAACCCCTGAGGGTTACAAAAAGTTAATTACTTTTACGTAATGTATCATTCATCATCAGAAGCGGATCCAGAATTTAAGTTTTATGGGTTCAGCATTTAAGGTTCTTAGCATTGAACCCATTATATCTTTAAAGTTATGGGTTCGTATCTACTATTTGTTGCAATTTTCGTGGATTTTTACATATAAATTTATGCTCTGTGTTGAAAGTACCAGATTCAGATGAACCCATTGTTGGTATGCTACATCCGCCCCTGTTCATCATGGAAGCTTTTGCTATCTTCCTTTCAGCTCCTTTTTTCCTCTCTTTCTTTGATTTTTTGTTTCGTTTTTTTCTGTTTCTCTCCACTTCAGCAGATATTCTCATGTACACTTTTTTGTTCTTTCTCTCCTTTTCTTCTGTCCTCCTTCGCTTTATCAGACCACAGTTTGAACTTCCTCAAAACAATTCCTTTGCTTCTTTTCTATGTTCTCTCGCTTTCTCCCTTTCTTTTTATTTTAAGTGATTATTAGTTACTTCAAATTGAGATTTGTCTCTATCTTAGCCACTATAAATTTGTTTCACTATAAATTATATACATGACAATAAGATCTAAATTACACAATATTTTCGAAAACAATCAACATTACAAAATGAGACTTGCTTGATCATATTTGTATTCCATCCATATTATTGAATTTTTGGTCTCCAATTTTTCCAATACTAAATAGAGTTTTTCCTCAGAAATAAAAAATTAGTTATATGCTCGAAGAATTTTTGGTATCTTCATGTTTTTCTTGCACTAAAACTTCATATTTCAGTTGTTACGACATTGATACTTCATCAATAGCATTTTACTCCTCTCTGCTTTGAACTTCCATAGCAACAACCGAATTTCAATACTTATTCACTTTTGTCTCTATTTTTTAATAGGTTTTAGATAATTATTCAATAATTGCACAGCTACGAACTGATAACACAAGTGAAACAGGTAACAACTTAATAAAGTCATAAATCACTATATTTTTTCATTACATAACATTATGATAGCCTGTTTGGCCAAGCTTCTAAATCAATTTATTTTGATAAGTGGTTTTTTTAAAAGTACTTTTGGGCAGCAAGAGTTTGGCCAAGCTTTTAAAAAGTACTTTTAAGTGTATTTTCTCAAAAGTGCTTTTCAAAAAATTATGGAAAAGCTACTTTTCTATAGTTTCCGAAAAACAACTTCTGCTACTTCCCAGAAACACTTATTTTCTCCCAAAATCTTGGCCAAACACCTCACTTAACTACCCGTTTGGCCATGAAAATTTCTTACGTTTTTCCGGAAAATTATTTCACTTTATTTGAAAATCAACATTTGGCCGTTAAAATTCCTAATACAACTTATTTTGGATAACACCTAAAACACTGTTTTCACTTCTTTTTTCACTTTCAGTACTTTCAAACAACCAAATATTCTTTGCACAAAATATAACCGTTTAACTCCATCGTCAACTCCAACTTCAAAATTCCAAATGAAGTAAAAAATATTTGAATTTCATGGCCAAACACCTACTTAAAATAAGCACTTTTGACCTCCTAAAAGCTTGACCAAACAAGCTACAACATCAAAATTTTAAAATCCTGCATCCGCAACAAATAAATTAATAATAATTCACAGATGAAAACTACACACAGCTAAGCAAATACAATCACATACTCGTCAAGCAATTCTTTAAGGAGAGAGTGTTCTTCGGTAGTCCATTCGACGTTAAGGCATGGATTTGGATGCTTAAGCGCCGCTTGTGTCGGACCAATAACGGAGTTATCAGGAACCGAAACGCAGTTAGTTGTGGTGCTGTTCCCATTGTTTGTTCCTTCTTGGCCGCCATTATTATTCGCACTTGCAGCCATCAAAATACGTCGTCTTTCTGTTTGATAAAATGCCTCTGAGAAAACTATGAAAGTGTTTACTGTTTAGCGCTAAATTTTGCTGAGAAAAATGAGTCTATTGGATGCGCGAGGGTGAAAAAGAGGGAAAAACTTGGAGAGTTATCTCTTTAAAGGATTGAGTAAATCGTTAAGCAAATACTTAAGATGTGATTAGACTGCTGTAATGACGTGTATGGCTTTTTCTACTCTTGCTTTGCTCCGGTCATATTTTAAATTACATCGGCATAGCCACTTTTTCACGGTATATAATAATATACAATTTTATACGTATCAATCTTATATAAAAGTGTATAATAATATATAAGAGGTGTTTATATATATGTTTACACTAGTATACAATATTATATAAATTTATACAAGAGTTATTTATACGTGAGACGTGTTTATACACACTTCTACATGTATAAAATTACACAATAATGGAGATCTAGTGGTATAGGGGATAGAATGAAGAAGACGAACTTCTCCGGTGGAGATCTAGTGGGAATTCAGTGGAGATCCAGTGGTACAAGAGAGAGGATGAAGGAGACTACCTCTCCGGTGGAGATCCAATCATACAGCGAAGAGGATGAAGGAAACGACCTCTCCGGCGACTTCTTCGGCAGCTACAACAGGTAAAAACAAAAGTTGGCTAAACCAGGTAAATATTTTACCTGAATTGGTATAGAGTGTAAAAACCCCAATAAAATATTCACATGACATTTTCTCTGTGCTTGTATTTTGGGATGCAATTAAATCTAAAATTGTAGAGTGCTCAATTCCTTCAAGTTTACTCATGACAATCATTTAAGCAGATGAAAGAAATAATGTGTATTGACGAATCCAATGGATAGGGTTTTATTACTATCAGTATTAGCGGTCGACTCGGTTCATTTGCTTTTCACGTTCCGTGTATAGTCAGAAAAGGCATATCAATGAATCCAATCGACAAGTTGTAATACTAGCAGTTTTAGCGGTCAACTCGGTTCATTTACTTTTCAGGTTTCGTGTATAGATGGAACTTTGAGAAATATTTAGAAAGGCATTTCGATTGATAAAAGTACAAATGGGAGGATAAATATAAAAATAAGTGAAAAATAAACTACAATTCAATCAAGTTAATGAGATAAGCAAATTTGATTTTTCTTTTAGTTCAATAGAGTTTCAATAAATAAATAAAATGAAAAAATCACTCAATTGAAAAGGCAATTTCATATTATAGCCTAAAGCTGACACCAGTAATTGAGGATGAAGGAGTACTTATCACTCAAGGGCGGGTGTAGTTGTGTGGTATCGGGTTCATACAAATCCAGTACTTTCTGAAGCATAAATTCATACATAAAAATCAGCTAAAATTGTAATAAATAGTAAATATGAACCTATAACTTTAAATATCAAATGAGTTGAATGTTAAGAATCTTAACTATTGAATCCATAAGCTAAATTCTTGAATCCGCTTTTGTTACCACAAAGGGTGGAGCTAAAGTATAGCTTACAGGTTCGACCGAGCCCAATAGCTTTGGTCCATTATATGTAAAAAGAAAATACATACATATATATATAGGATTATTAATTTGAAATCTAATAACTTAAAAAGGACTGGAACAACAACTTGCCCAAATAGGAAAACTAAACAGTGCAATTTTTGCTTGACAAATATTTTACGAGTAAAGTTATTTTTTTAATTGACCACTAAATAAACTTAGTGGATATGTATTATTAATAAAATAACAAACAAAACAAAAGTTGTCTTAAAGCAAAAAAGAAAACAAAAGTCAGCTGAAGAGCCGACCATCAAACAAGAAAAATCAAAAGACCAAATTAGAAAGTTCTCGATAGCTAAGATGCTTGAACGCTGGCGACGACATCGGCAAGGCTAGATCGGACTTCACCCAAGGTTAAGTGCTAGCTTCTCTGCTTTTGATTCACTTTTAGCATCTCAAATTCTCACCAGATGCTATGAAAATCATTGCCATGGAGTTGAGTCTATGAGAAAGCCAAATCTTGTCTTTTCGGGTAATGTCTTTTTCCCCGCTTGAAAACCCTCTAATCTGGTTCAAAGTAAAGTTATTTATTTATTGACGAGTTTTGTTCCAGGCTCAATTAGTTGGAGCAACTTACTTTCTTTTATGGGTTTCATTAATATCGCTAAACTACATTAGAAAGAAAGAGGGAGGAATCGAAAGTAAAACATACTCAGAAGTTTCGTATCACATGAACTGCGAAGAACATCATAGAGGTCATATCACATCAACGAGTTCAAATCAAGCATGTGCGACCTCAACAACATCAAGATGAGAGTTTATCCACAACAAGATCTATACAGAGAAGCGAAATTAAACCTGAATCAAGAACATCAGACCGCCAATGAGAGAGATAGATGCTCGAGCAAATTTAGGGGTTCAAATAATTTTTTGTTGCATCTACTTTCCTTTTTCTTTCCATTTTTCTTTTTCCTTTTCTTTATTTTTGGACAGCTTTTGCTTTTATGTTTTTTTTTAGGATTTTAATAAATAAAATGGCCATCTCGAGCTGACAAAAATGTGGAATTATCGAGAAATAGAAGGGATTGCATCTGATAGAATTAGTTTACTTCCTTTTTTTTTCTTTGTTGGACGCATTTTTATTTATATTGGATTTTTTGATTAATTTATAAAATGCCCTTTACGGGCTAAATTTAACTAAAAAAAATGTAATCAAATATAACCAAAAGACTCTAATCGTACTCCATCTATTGATAATTGTGTTTCTTCTAATATACTTTGTTTTTGCATCATCGTCTATTTATTGAAGATTCATCTATTTATTATTATGAAGTTTTGTATTAATTGTACTACATTTCTAGCACGTACAACCATCAAATCAGAGACCAAATCAAGGCTTGACAAAACAGAAAGCATCATAGTACTTCGTCCTTCCTCGAAATGGAACTTCCATGCTGGAGCTAGGAAAGTTGATCTATTATGACCAGTGCTGTTGTTCCTATTTCATTTTCTTCTTCCAAGCCCTTCTTAGAAAGCACTCACTGAGGGACTTACAGAATCCCAAATCTCTCTCGACCCCAAGAATTTTTTATGTGTCCAGGTCAATTAGAGATTTGGTTTCCTTCTCCCCAACCTTTTAGCCTTCTGGACCCCTGGAAAAAAAAAAAGTTGAAATCAAAAAGAAAGAAGAGAAATTGGGTCATCTTTCTCAAGAGAATTTATAATTATTGCATGCTCTCAACAACAGCAAGATGAGAGCGTATTCACAACGAGATCTATACAGAGAAGCGGAGATTTTAGCTGAACAAGAACATCGGACCGCCGACAAGGAGAGAGAGACACATGCTCGAGCAAATTTATGAATTCAAATGATTTTTTGTTGCATCTACTTTCCTTTTTCTTTCGGATTTTCTTTTTTCTTTTCTTTATTGTTGGATAGCTTTTTTTTTTGGATTTTAATCAATAAAATGCCCATCTAAGCTAAATCAATTTTTTTTTTAAATAATGAATAACAATAAACTTTCAAGAAAGTTCATTCATTTAGACCTTGCAATTTCTTGCCCTTATGGTATGTTAAATTTATTGTGCACTAGGTTCAGCGTACATGCGTTGCACGTGCATATCACGTGAATTAATAGTAAAATTGTATTCAATGTTAAAATGAATTCAACTTTCACTTAAATGACAAACTTAAATGTTATTAAATATAACCAAAATACTCGAATCGTAATTTACCTCTGGATAATTGCGTTTCTTATGGCATACTTTGTTTTTTCACCATCATCTATGTATTGAAGATTCATCTATTTGTTCTTGTGAAGTTTTGTATTTATCGTTCATATACCTGCTAAGTTCACGATACTTGATATAAATACTTTTTCAAATTATTGCTTGCTGTCAACTGCAACAAGATGAGAGTGTAATCACAACGAGACATATACATAGAAGCAGAGATTCCATCTCAATAAGAACATCAGACCGCCGACAAGAAAGAGAGAGACATGCTCAAGCAAATTTATAAATTCAAGTGATTTTTTGTTGCATCTACTTTCCTTTTTCGTTTTGCTTTTATTTATTCTTTTCTTTATTTTTTGATAGCTTTTGCTTTTGCTTGTGTTTTTTTTTTTTTTTTTGGATTTTAATCAATGAAATGTCCATCTTGAGCTTTAAAAAAAAAAATAGCAATAAACACTTAGGAAAGTTCATTGAGCTAGATCTTATGCAATTCCTGGCCCTTATAGTATGTTAAAATTTATTACGCAACTAGTTTCAGCGTACGTACGTTGCACGTGCATATCACATCAATTAATAATAATATTGTATTTGACGTTAAAATGAATTCAACTTTCATCTAAATTACAAATTTTAATGTTATTAAATATATACGGCGAAGGGGAGAGAGAGGAAAAGCAAGATTCAAGACTCACCTAGAGGTTTCGAGATTCAGGAACATCGCAGAGCTCAAATTTCTTCATCTTGGAGGCGACCTAGCAACAATATGATTCATCGATAAGCACATTGGAAAGCCACCGATTTTGATCAGCGTGGGGTTCTCCACCAATGGGTATACATGTCCAGTGAGAGAGAAGCCGACAAAAATGAGGAACAATCTAGAAATATTAGGGATTACATCTAATAGAATTTGTTTACTTTCCTTTTTTGTATTTTCTTTTTTTATTTTCTTTGCTGGACGCATTTTATTTATGTTGGATTTTTTGATTAATTTATAAAATGCCCTTTATGGGCTAAATTTAACTTAAAAAATGTAATTTAATATAACCAGAATACTCAAATAGTACTTCACCTATTGATAATTGTGTTTCTTCTAATATACTTTGTTTTTGCATCATCGTCTACATCTATTTGTTACTATGAAGTTTTGTATTTATTGTACTGGATTTTTAGCACGTACAACAATCAAACGAGAGACCAAAGCATGGCTCGACAAAACAGAAAGTATCATAGTACGTCCTCCTTCCCCGAAATGGAACTTTCATGTTTGAGCAATGAAAGCCGATCTACTATGACCAGCGCGATGATTCTTATTTCATTTTCTTCTTCCAGGCCCTTCTTAGAAAGCACTCACTGAGTTACTTATGGAATCTCATATCTCTCTCGACGCCAAGAATTCTTTATGTGTCTAGGTCGATTAGAGGTTTGACTTCCTTGTCCCCCACCTTTTAGCCTTCTGGACGCCTGGAAAAGAAAAGAAAGCTGAAATAAAAAAGAAAGAAGAGAAATTGGGCCATCTTTTGTGAGATGTTTTATAATTGTTGCATGCTCTCAACAACAACAATATGAGAGCGTATTCACAACGTGATCTATACAGAGAAGCGGAGATTCTAGCTGAACAAGAGCATCAGACTGTGGACAATGAAAGAGAGAGACATGCTCAAGCAAATTTATAAATTCAAATAATTTTTTGTTGCATCTACTTTCCTTTTTCTTTCTACTTTTCTTTTTTCTTTTCTTTATTTTTGGACAACTTTTGCTTTTGTGTTTTTTTGAATTTTAATCAATAAAAAAAAATTAATAGCGATAAACGCTCAGGAAAGTTCATTCATCTAGTCCTTATGCAACTCCTGGCCCTTATGTTAAATTTATTATGCAACTAGTTTCAGCGTACGTGCGTTGCACGTGCATATCACATCAATTAATAATAATATCGCCTTTGTCGTTAAAATGAATTCAATTTTCATCTAAAAGACAAAGTTTAATGTTATTAAATATATACGGTGAAGGAGAAAGAGGAAAATCAAGATTCAAGACTCACCTGGAGGTTTCGAGATTCAAGAACATCGCAGAGCTTCGATTTCTTCATCTTAGAGGCGACCCAGCAACGATTCATTGATGAGCACACTGGAAAGCCACCAGATTTTGATCAATGAGGGGTTCTCCACAAATGGGTATGCAAGTCTAGTAAGAGAGAAGCCGACAAAAATGAGGAACTATCTAGAATTATTACGGATTGCATCTGATAGAATTTGTTTACTTTCCTTTTTTGCATTTTCTTTTTCTTTGCCGGACGCATTTTACTTACGTTGGATTTTTTGATTAATTTATAAAATGCCCTTTATGGGCTAAATTTAACTTTAAAAAATGTAATTAAATATAACCAAAATACTCTAATATTACTTCACCTACTGATAATTGTGTTTTTTCTAATATACTTCATTTGTGCATCATCGTCTATGTATTGAAGATTCATCTATTTGTTATTATGAAGTTTTGTATTTATTGTACTGGATTTTTAACACGTACAACCATCAAACCAGAGATCAAAACAGGGCCTGAGAAAACAGAAAGTATCATAGTACGTCGTCCTTCTCCAAAATGGAACTATCATGCTGGAGCTATGAAAGTCGATCTATTACGACTAGCGCAGTTGTTCCTATTTCATTTTCTTCTTCTAAGCCCTTCTTAGAAAGCACTCACCGAGGGACATAAGAAATCCGAAATCTCTTTCAACGCCAAGAATTCTTTATGTGTCCAGGTCGATTAGAGGTTCGGTTTCCTTCTCCCCCCACCTTTTAGCCTTCTGGACCCCTGGAAAAAAAAGAAGTTGAAATAAAAAAGAAAGAAGAGAAATTGGGTCATCTTTCTAGAGAGAATTTATAATTATTGCATGCTCTCAACAACAGCAAGATAAGAGCGTATTCACAACGAAATCTATACAGAGAAGCGGAGATTTTAGCTGAACAAGAACATCGGACCACCGACAAGGAGAGAGAGACACATGCTCGAGCAAATTTATGAATTCAAATGATTTTTTGTTGCATCTACTTTCCTTTTTCTTTCAGCTTTTCTTTTTTCTTTTCTTTATTTTTGGACAACTTTTGTTTTTATGTTTTTTTTGAATTTTAATCAATAAAATGCGCATCTTCGAGCTAATTTTTTTTTTTAAAAAAAAATTAATAACAATAAACGCTCAAGAAAGTTCATTCATTTAGACCTTATGCAATTTCTGGCCCTTGTGGTATGTTAAGTTTATTGTGCAACTAGTTTCAGCGTACGTGCATTGCACGTGCATATCACGTGAATTAACAGTAAAATTGTATTTGACGTTAAAATGAATTCAACTTTCACCTAAATGATAAAAATCTAATGTTATAAATACAACCAAAATACTCGAATCATAATTTACCTCTTGATAATTGTGTTTCTTCTGATATACTTTGTTTTTGCATCATCGTCTATGTATTGAAGATTCATCTATTTGTTATTATGAAGTTTTATATTTATTGTTCATACACTTCCAAAGTTCACGATGCTTGATAAAAATACTTTTTAAAATTACTGCTTGCTCTTAACAACAACAACAACAAGATGAGAGCGTTTTCACAACGAGATCTATACAGAGAAGCGGAGATTCCAGCTGTACAAGAACATCAGACCGCCGACAAGAGAGTGCGAAACATGCTAGCAAATTTATAAATTCAAATGATTTTTGGTTGCATCTACTTCCCTTTCTCTTTCTGCTTTTCTTTTCTTTATATTTGGACAGCTTTTACATTTATTTTTGGACAACTTTTACATTTGTGTTTGTTTTTTAATAAATAAAATGTCCATCTCTAGCTAAATTATTTTATTTTAAAAAAAAAAATTAATAGCGATAAAAGCTTAAGATAGTTCATTCATTTAGACCTTATGCAATTTCTGGTCCTTATGGTCTGTTAAATTTATTATGCAACTATATATAGTTTCAGCGTTCGTCTGTTGCACGTGCATATTGTTGCACCCCATTTTTACCAAAGGCTAAACAAAGCACAACTTAAAGCACAACTTATGGAGATCTGAAATAATTAATTATGTACAGAGTCGTCACCTAGCATTTAAGGTATACTAGGGTACCTATAAATTATTAATATATGCACCTTAACATGGTCTACGAAAATAAGTGAGATTCTAGGTAAGGGTTCAAATTATTCCGAAGGGAAGGTGTTAGGCATCCTTCAGAATCCACAAATGTGGTTCCCGGCTGGACCAATTTAACTATTCGAGGGATGTATAAAAAGGCTTGATTATTATTTACAAAAATTAGTAGAATTTAGACTAAAGAATAACTAATATGACTATTCACATAAATAATCGTGCAATACGTATTTTATACATATGTGATATAATAATTATTTAAAAAAAAAAAGTTATGTGCAACTTAGAAACTTGGGTATGTGACAAAGGTATAAAAAATGGACATGAAATTATTTTGCACTCGAAGTGAGTTAACTAATTTAACTAGTTAAGTATGTACGCCTAATCAATTAATTATGAGAGTATATTCCAAAGCCTAAATATTGAGGCAAATCACCCTATTTATTCACTTAAGTGTGCTAAGTTATTGAATTAAAACTCTAGCGAAACATGATAACTATAAGAATATTAGCTACAAAAATAATAACTGTCTAATATTAATTTGTCTAAAACACATAAAATTTAAATCACCTAAGCAGATCATAAATAAATACCACCAACCTGCATCCTAAAAAGTAAAGTTTTCACTATATTTTATGCTTGTATAATTTAAGAATGTAAAAAATAAATATAAAAAGAATTTAAGAAGCTATTTGAACTTCTTTTGAGTGTCATCTTCAAAAGTAACTCCGGATACCTGCATGAGACTTAATAAAAATGTTAGTAAGAGAATAAATAATTATCGGATGAATTAAAAAAAAAAAAAAAAACTTAAAATAAAAACCCGTCTTTGTACATGGAAGGCCTTGGAAATCGACGAAAATTTCTTCATCGGCCAATAACAGGAAACAATACAGCACAATAACACACGATATCAACAAGCAAGAAAACTTGCTTCCATGTGTATGAATTTTCACCAAAAGGCCGGTTTCATCAATCACAACCTGAGCAAGATTGGCCATAACTTGCAAAGGAATAACAATCATCAAAACCTTCTTCTCTTTATCTTACAAGGCTTCAAAAATGACCAACCAGTTCCAATCAAAACTATCAAAGTGAACAAAGTAATACCATTCAAGAAGCTAAATATATGAAACAAAACATCCCATCCATGAGCAGTACCAGTCTTCTTAATATACGATTTATCTTCAGCCTCACACAGCAAATTCAATGCTTTCAAGATCACAACAGCAAGCATAAAGAAATGAATTCCATAAACAAATAACCTTTTTTTTGTAAAGTGCAAAAACCCATAAACCCCCCATTAAAACATACACTACAAAAAACAAATAATAAATCACTGGAAGAGCAGTCTTGCCTGTAGACAGAAAATCAAGATTCCCACTTTTCGGGTTATAATTATACATAACCGAATGAACATTCATTGAAACTTCCAAATTAGGCATGCAATTAGCAAAAACAAGAGTGAATTGATTCGCTTCACCGACATTAAAAGAAGTATTGAATTGTTTCACAGATGGTTGCAACTGATCAAAAGCTAAAACCTTTTTAACAAGATCAGTGTGAAGAGTACATCGGATATCACCATCTTGGAGTTGTTCAAGAACATGTTGCCAAGCTTCACGTGTTACAAGAAAGAAACCCAATTCAGATGGATCGGGTTCGGGTCTGGATTCCGGGTGGGATAAGGTGATGTCGGTTACAGTGAGGAGAAGGGGCGTCGGTATTGTCATTGTGGCGGTGGACCACGGTGGTGGCTGGTGAGAGAGAGGGAGACGAAGTGGGGAGAGAAGTGGCGGGGAAGAGGGTTGTTTTTGGTGTGTCGCCGAAGGAGGTGTGGAGGTGATTTTGGTGCATCGCCGGAGCGCGGCGGCGGCTGCGAAAAAAAATGAGGGGGGAAAATGTTTAGGTTTTCCTTGGATCCAAAATCTAATGTTGTGTGTGTAAATATGTGTCCAATAATTAAATTAACCCCACCCTTTTCTTATAATGCAAAATGACCCCTGTTTTGTCCAAAGAATAGAAGATTGCACCCTTTTGTCTCCTCAATGCTTATCTTAATCCCTTTTAAAAAAAAATGATAAAATCTTGACTTGATTCGATTTTACTCTGCGTTAAAAAATTAATTACTCCGATTTTCTCTGCACTGTCAGACTGTACTAAAATATAGTTAACTAATACATGTATAAATAATAACGCAAGTATAAAATATAAACATTAATGTCTATGATATGAAAATGTATTGCTATAAAATTATTAATTGCACAAAAATGGTAGTAATACGCTGTACATGTGCAAAATAATGATTCTTGAAAAATGACAATAAATTGAGAAAATTCCTAAAATAAGGATAATCATCAATAAATTGTTGAAAAAAATGTAAAAATGTGTAAAAATGTATTTCGTGCTCTTTAACGAATCAGGGCCCCCCAAAACGTTAATTTTAAGCACGTCGAGCCAAAATTGGGTGTCAACACATATCACGTGAATTAATAGTAATATTGTATTTGACGTTAAAATGAATTCAACTTTCACTTAAATGACAAACTTTAATGTTATTAAATATAACCAAAATACTCGAGTCGTACTTCACCTCTTGATAATTGTGTTTCTTCTAATATATTGTGTTTTTGCATCAGTGTCTATGCATTGAAGATTCATCTATTTGTTATTGTGAAGCTTTGTACTTATTGTAAATGTACTTGCAAAGTTCACGATACTTGATGAAAATACTTTTTATAGTTATTGCTTGCTCTCAATGACAGCAAGATGAGAGTGTATTCACAACGAGATCAATACAGAGAAGCGGAGACTCCAACTGAATCATGAATATCGGACCACCGACAAAGAGAGAGAGACAGAGAGATGCTCGAACAAATTTATGGCTTCAAATGATTTTTGCTACATTTACTTTGCTTTTTCAATCTGCTTTTCTTTTTCCTTTTCTATATTTTTGGACAGCTTTTGCTTTTGCTTTTGTGTTTTTTTTTTTTGGATTTTAGTCAATAAAATGCCCATCTCGGCCTAAATTAATTTTTTAAAAAGAAAATTAATAGCGATAAACGCTCATGAAAGTTCATTCATCCTAGACTTTATGCAATTTCTAGCCCTTATGGTACGTTAAATTTACTGTGCAACTAGCTTCAGCTCACGTGTGTTGCACGTGCATATCGTGTCAATTAATATTAAAATTGTATGTATGTAAGATTCATCCATCTGTTATTATCAATTCTTTTTATTTATTATTCATTTATTCATGTGCGAGCACGATTTTATCTAATTTTATTTTGCATGTTCATTTATTATAATTGACTAAATCTCTCACCAACGGTAAGTTGCAGCTCCCCCCCAACCCCCAAACCCACCCACCCCCAACCAAGCCACCCCAAACGGCGACCGGCGATGACGACCACCACCACTGGTAATACGCTTCCGGCCGGCTAGATCTCTCTCTCTCTCTCCTTTGTTCTCTTTTTTTTTTCCTTCTTCTTTTTTTGTTTTTTTTCTCTTTTCCTTTTTCTTCTACCTTGCGACCGGAAACCCTCCACCAGTAGGTTTCCGGGTAATTTCTGCACAGGTACTCGAGTTTTCCGGCAGTTCCTGGCTGTAAACAGTGATTTCGGTCGGCGAACAGTGATTCCGGCCAGTGAACAATATTTTCCGGCAGAGAACAGTATTTTTGGCGGCAAACAGAGATTTCTCGGTGGTGAACAGGTTTTATTTACTTGGAGTCGGTACCTCCAATAGCCCATTTCTTGTCTTTTAGCCTTATAAATTTTGCCTACTCCGCCTAATTAAATACCTATTTCACTGCTTATAGACTATTGCTAACTTATGCTTTAGTATTGATCCTTCGTTTGTCTTAGATTAACCTTTCACTAGCGTATATTTGCTTTACTGGCTTTGGTGATGGATGGTAGACTAGGGTCATGTTCTCGGTTAGGATCGGGGGCTAGTGTTGGGGGGGGGGGGGGGGGCTAAGGGGGTTGAGGGAGCTTCTAAGTTGAGAGTAGGGTCTTGGAATATTGGGACTTTATCGGGAAAGTCCATAGAGTTAGTTAAGATTCTTAAGAAGGGGAGGATTAATATAGCTTGCGTCCAAGAGACTAAATGGGTAGGACCTAAAGCTAAGGAGGTGGACGGATACAAGCTTTGGTTTTCGGGCAAGTCGAGGTATATGAATGGGGTAGGGATCTTAGTAGATAGTGAGCTTAGAGATCAGGTGGTAGAGGTTAGGAGGATCAATGACAGGATGATGGCGATTAAGTTAGTCGTTGGAGGGTTCACCTCGAACATTATTAGTGCCTACGCGCCACAAGTGGGTTTGGACGAGGAGGTAAAAAGACACTTTTGGGAGGACTTGGACGAAGTGGTGGTAAGTATACCGCCTACTGAGAAGTTATTCATAGGAGGAGATTTCAATGGGCACATTGGGTCTGTTTCGAGGGGTTATGATGAGGTGCATGGAGGATTTGGCTTCGGGGACAGGAATGGTGGAGGAGTCTCACTCCTGGATTTCGCAAAAGCTTTTGGATTAATGGTAGCCAACTCGAGTTTTTCGAAGAAGGAGGAGCACTTGGTAACCTTCTGTAGCTCGGTGGCTGCGACGCAAATAGACTTTTTGCTTCTTAGAAAAGATGATAAAGGCCTCTGTAAGGATTGCAAGGTTATACCGAGTGAGAATCTTATGACCCAACATAAACTATTGGTGATGGATTTGGAGATAAGAAGGAATAAGAAGAAAAGGGTCGTGGATGACTGACCGAGGATTAGGTGGGGGAGTTTGACTCTGTCTGGTGCCCTATAGATGGGGGAGAAGTTGATGGCTATGGGAGTGTGGGATAGTAGGGGGGATGCGAGAAGTATGTAGGATAGGACGGCCACATTAGGGAAACAGCTAGAGAGGTATTGGGGGTCTCACGAGGCCGTCGTGGTGGGCACCGAGGGGATTGGTGGTGGAATGGAGAAGTCCAGGGGAAGGTAGAAGCAAAGAAGCAGGCATATGTGAAGTTGGTAGATAGCAAGAATGATGAAGAGAAGCGGACAAACAGGGAAAAGTATAAGATGGCGAGAAATGAGGCGAAGTTGGCAGTTTCGGCGGCTAAAACGGCAGCCTTTGAACGCGTTTATGCAGAACTAGAGGACAGAGGTGGGGATAAGAAGCTATTTAAGCTTGCCAAGGCGAGAGAGAGGAAGGCACGCGACTTGGATCAAGTGAAGTGCATCAAGGACGAGGATGGCCAAGTGTTGGTACAGGAAACCCGCATTAGACAGAGATGGCAGTCATACTTTCATGAACTTTTGAACGAAGGAGGGGACAGAGACTTTATGTTGGGAGACTTAGAGCACCCTGATAGGCGTCGCGACTTTGGATATTATAGGAGTATAAAGGTTTAAGAGGTTAAGGGAGCTGTTCGCAGGATGCGCAGGGGAAGAGCGACCGGACCTGACGAGATTCCTGGGGAATTTTGGAAGAATGCAGGCAGGGTAGGCTTGGAGTGGCTGACTGGGTTGTTTAATGTCATTTTCAAGACAGCGAAGATGCCGGAAGAATGAAGGTGGAGTATAGTGATTCCCGTGTACAAGAACAAGGGAGACATTCAAAGCTGCAACAACTATAGAGGTATCAACTTGCTGAGTCACACTATGAAAGTGTGGGTAAGGACGATAAGAGGAGACTCAGAGCACTTCCCTGTTCTGATGGGGTTGCATCAGGGATCATCTCTTAGCATGTTTCTATTCGCCTTGGTAATGGATGAATTGACACGACAAATACAAGGTGAGGTGCCTTGGTATATGTTGTTCGCGGATGACATAGTCCTGATTGACGAGACTCGCAACGGAGTTAACGATAAGCTGGAGGGCTGGAGACAGACGTTGGAGTCTAAAGGATTTAAATTGAGTAGGATCAAGATAGAATACTTGGAGTGCAGGTTCAGTGGCCTACCGCTTGAGGCTGACGAGGAAGTGAGGCTTGGTACCCAGGCCATTCAAAAGAAAGGAAGTTTCAAGTATCTTGGGTCCATTATACAGGAAGATGGGGATATCGATGACGATGTTTCACATCGTATTGGTGCAGGGTGGATGAAATGGAGGCTCGCCTCCGGAGTGCTGTATGATAAGAATGTGCCACCAAAAGTGTTGGTCAGTCAAGAAATTTCACGTTCAGAAGATGAAAGTCGCGAAAATGCGAATGCTGCGGTGGATGTGTGGGCACACTAGGAGGGATAGAATTAGGAATGAAGATATCCGAGACAAAGTGGGAGTGGCATCGATGGAGGAAAAGATGCGGGAAGCGAGGCTGAGATGGTTTGGGCATGTGAAAAGGAAAGATACAGATGCTCCAGTGCGGAGGTGTGAGAGGTTGGCTATGGACGGTTTCAGGAGGGGTAAAGGGAGGCCGAAGAAGTATTGGGAAGAGGTGATTAGACAGGATATGGCACAGTTTCAGCTCACCAAGGACATGACCTTAGATAGGAGGTTGTGGAGGACTCAGATTAGGATAAAAGGCTAGGTGGCTTATCCTTTCACCATAGTAGTTATAGTTTTGCTCATTTGTTTATTGCCATTTGATTGCTTCTTATATTTGTTGGGTCGTTGTACTTTGGTTATCTTATTTATCTATAGTAGTTAATGCTCCTTTCTTGCCGGACTGTTCTACCATGACTTTCTCGCTTTTGTTATTCCTTGTTTTCATATTGTTTTCGATATGCTTGGTCCTATCTGACATTTTGTCTTGTTTTCCTCTCTTGAGCCAAGGGTCTTTCGAAAACAGCCGCCCTACCTTTCAAGGTGGGGGTTAGGTCTGCGTACACTCTACCCTCCCCAGACCCCACATGATGGGATTATACTGGGCTTGTTGTTGTTGTTGTTGTATTATTCATTTACTTGAAAAGTTTATGATACTTGATAAAAATAATTTTTTCAATTATTTCTCACTCAATGTTATTAGATAGAGAGCTAGATAAATTGTGTTAAAATTACGGCAAAGGGTCATATATACCCCTGTACTATCCCGAAATAGTTGTGAGTATCCCCTGTTTGTTTTTTTGATGATATGTACCCCCGCCGTTAGCGTTTTGGTCACATATAACCCTACGTCTAACGGCTCTGTTTAACAGGGACACGTGGCACGATCTCAACGGCTCCAACCATTTTATTTTTTATTTAATCTAATTTATCATTAAAAAACACAAAACAAAACAAAAATAAATGAAAATTAGAAAGTCTAATCTCCAGAGCGAAGCTCCACCATCGGCATTCGACTACTTCAATTGTATATTTATGGATCCAAAATTAAACTCACTTTGAAATATGCCCATAAGGTTCATGAACTCTATAATTAGATTCTTGAATACGAAAATGGTGGCCGAAAAAAAATTAAAATGGTGAAAATTTTGTTGGAATAAATTGTGTATTGATAATTGAATCTAAAAATTGTAATTAAAGCTTGTCTTGAGTAGCTGGAACATGAAGAAAAAACATAAACTCCATGGACAACCATTAATGAAACTTGAAGCTTCAAGTTCAAGTTTTGGGTTTCTCCAAACGAGCTTTGTTTCGAGTGAATGTTATTGAAAAAGATCGATTAAATCTTGAAGAGTTGATATCTGATATTTGGGAAAATTTGATGAAGAATTCGGTGGGTTTTTGGGTGAATTTTAGTTGCAAATTAGTTGGAGAAGAAGAAGAAACCCACAATTTGAATTTCAGAAATAGCCACATTTTCAAGAAATAGCCCCTTTCTGGTTTAGAATAATTTTTTAATGATAAATTAGATTAAATAAAAAATAAAATGGTTGGAGCCGTTGAGATCGTGCCACGTGTCCCTTTTAAACGGAACCGTTAGACGCGGAGGTATATGTGACCAAAACGCTAACGGCGGGGGTACATATCATCAAAAAAGCAAACGGGGGATACGCAGAACTATTTCGGGATAGTACAGGGGTATATATGACCCTTTGCCGTTAAAATTATATTGTGCCCCTTCTTTCAAAGAGAGGAGGGCGGGTTGTTCACATTTCATTTGATGGTCAGAGGCGAATTGAAAGTTAAGCAGTGGGAATTCTAAAGATTCCTTGGGGGAAAAATATGTATGTCTCCTACGTTACCCAATAGATAAGAGCAAATCGAAAATACCCTTTATCTCATACTACTCTCTCGATAGAGAATCTAATGTTTTGAAGAAAAAAAAAACAATACAAAAATTTCTCATATCAAATTCAAAGTTGTGGATCAGAACAATAGGGTATCTAAAGTATTTGACCCCTTTTGAGGAGTCAAGCATGCAAGGAACAAGAACCAAGAAAACAAATCAAGAACGAGTCAAGTCTAGCAAGGATATCCAGCTCATACAAACACCAGATCTACCACGGTTTGAGCTGGGAAACATGATTTTCACACAACACAAACCAATATCATCAACACAAAACAAGAACAATGAAGATTCAAGAGGAGCAACATCGAGAACTTAGTCGCACCAGTTGAGAACCACAATAGCGACAAAGATGATACTTTGGGTAAAGAAGAAGATGGAAGAGCTTAAGAAAAATCCATCAAATGCCAGCATGATTTATGAAGAGTTGGATTTTCTCCATTGCCTACAGGAGCGAGAGAAAAGGGAAAATGAATTGTGTTTCCCTTGATCAATTTTACTTTCCTAAATTGCTTTATTTCTGGGTCGAATCTGCATTTGGGTCGGAACCTTTTCATTTTTCTATATTTGAATTTTGTTTGCTTTTGAGTTGGGATAAATAAAATGCCCCTTTGGACAACATTTAATTTAAAATAAGAAAAAAATGATACTAAATACATCTAGTCATTTAGAGGGTTAAGTTAACCATTGAGCTGGTAATTTCAACCCCCCCCCCCCCCACTCCCTCTTAGTAGTAGAATCTAAACAAATAGATATAGATCAGAAAAAGAGTAAAAATGCAATTTCAGCACAAATCACAAAGTTCACAGTGGAAGGATCTACAACAAGATCGCAGAACCCCAAATGAGCATGCAAGGAATATTTCATATCGGGGAACAAATTAATGAACAATACATCACAAAACACCAACAACAAACTCAAATTAGGTGAAACCGAAGCTATCGAATCGTCATTTTACCTGAAAGGAAGATGTGTGACTTTTTCTGAGATTTATCTTCTTTGGCTTTGGATTCACTGCATCAGGTGGAAAGTGCTCAATTCTGACAATTATTTAAGCAGAAGAAAGAAAAAATTGCATATCAATGAATCCGATGGATAGGTTCTAATACTACCGGTTCTAGCGGTCAACTCGGTTCATTTGCTTTTCACACTTCGTGTACAACCAAAATTGCATATCGATGAATCCAATCGATAGGTGTTAATACTAGCAGTTTTAGAGGTCAACTCGGTGCATTTGCTTCTCGAATTCCGTGTGTTATTCCCCCTTTTAACTGGGTTAGAGCGGAGTATAACATATTGGAGATTCCTATATTGCTTGTTTTAAGGAGTCGCCACCTAATTAATTTAACGATGAATTAGGACATCTAAATGTTAACTAAGGTAAAGTTAAAACTAAACCTCCGTTAATAGTCTGCTTAACCAGTGTGATTCTAGGTAAGGGTTCTATATTATCCTAAAGGGAAGGGATTAGGCATCCTTTAGAATCCGTTAACTTACGGTTATCCGACTAAACTTAGGTTAATTAATCAATGTTGGATATAGTATTTAAATTCTAAAAGAAAGCTTGTGCAAATAAGATTTATAAAAAATATAACAATTTATGCAAAAGAGGATTTTAAAATGTTTATTTTTTTTATATAAAGAAAGAAGATTTCAAGTAATAAGGTTGTTAAAGAAAAAATGAGACTAGTAATTTGTATAAGGGGGAATTTTAGAATGCTATTTGAAATAAAAATTTATGAATGTTGCTAGGGCTCCGAAATAAAATGCTAATAAAACCTATAGAAGAGAATATAATAATTTATATAAAAGGAGATTTCAAATGCCATGAGATTTATAAATACTGTTTAAAGTTTTAAATAAAAGTGCTATTTAGAACGCATTTTGTAGAAGATGTAATGATTCGCATAAAGGAAACTTTAAATGTCGTTTAGAAATAAACTTATAAATGTTGCAAAGATTTTAAAATAATGATGCTGTTAAAATAAGACGCATAAGTAAAAGAAAAAGTGGGTTTGTGCAGTTTCCTTTAACAAATAAACTGAAATGCCGGGATATTTTTAGGAGTAGAAAAAAAGATACTGAAGTGCCGAGATATTGATTGATATATATAGTTGCGCCTTTTTGCAAATCTGTTATTCCGAATGAAATAATATTAGACATCATAAATAATTTTAACACAAAAGAAGAGAAATAAACTCGTAGGATTGATTATTAGTCTTCTTTAAGCTAACTACCCATTGCTAAACTATCTATACTAATTCTCAATAGTCCAACTAAGCTAAGGAAGAGCAGAAAAATATGAAAGCGTTAGTCAAATAATACATACAAGTTAAAGGCATAAAATAAGCAAAGGCATAAATAAAATAAGTGGGCTCGGCCCATTTTGAGATTGTTGTTATACTGTTGGGCTTCGGCCCAGCAGTCCCCTTGGATCTGGGCCACTGCTGGGCTTCGGCCCAGCAAATTTTATTATTGGGGGCTGCTGCTGCCGTATACATGGGCCCAGGCCCAAATATTTTGTTTCCTTTGCTGCGAACAGGCCTGATGAGAAAATGACTCAAGAATATTGCGTTGGGCTTTTAGCCCAACACCGAATGCGGGAGGAGAATGAATCCCTCGGACTCATATATGGCAGTCATGCAGAAAAAATGAGAGGAGAAAAAGTTAGTACACAATCAGTGAGATGTAATAACTATGTGAAATACAACTCAGTCAAACCAGCAGATTGCGTATATTATATGTATTTCTTAAGGTATATCATACCGCAAACAGAAAATCAGTGTTCCAAATTTTGGCAAATATGCATGCGGTGACAATTAAGTTCAAGAAAGGACTATCATGGACTTGAGCATTCAAAGATTTAAGTATAAGTGGGTGAACAAAATTAACAGGACAGAATTGAAACTAAAAAAAAAGGGAAGGTTTAAAATAAAGTATTTTTTTTTTGGGTCTTATTTAACTGAAGCTGATCGAAGCAAGGAAGAAGATCATCGTGGATATAATACCAGTAGTGTGAAACCAAACAGGGGAGGGACAGCAGGATCTGTCACCACAACAAGCTGAGTAGAAAGGCAAAGAGACCACTATTATGACTAAACACACTGATCCACAACCAAACCTGTATTTAGACTTAAGAAACTATTTAATAATACCCTATCTATGAGGACACAGAATACTCAAACATCAGCAAATTTCAACCTGTTGACATACTTGAGACATCATTTCAAGACATACAAAAAAAAAAAAGCACTAAAAAATGGGTAACATACAGCAGTCAACACACAGATTTGCACACTGGATACACATTTAATCATTTTAGATGGAGAATTTTGTATGTGTGGCATAGGCAGAGTTTAAAAGAGATGCACTAGAAATACACAGCGCGTATTGAACCTAAACATGGCAGATTTGTGGTACAAAGCAACCACTGAATTCAGGAGGAGTACTTATAATATTCAGACACATTTTATTCCATATTTTTTCATATTAACAAGACAAACACTAGTGGCTACATCAGATATCACCCCTGCCAATAGCTCATGATTCATCTCTAAGAAACAGATTTTCAGTCCAATGGTACCGATTCTAAATTCAGTCAACGTAATGCATTATTTGAACACAAGATTTGATATATCATGG
Organism: Lycium barbarum; assembly: GCF_019175385.1. NCBI lineage: Eukaryota > Viridiplantae > Streptophyta > Magnoliopsida > Solanales > Solanaceae > Lycium > Lycium barbarum. Next base: position 168,701,476 of record NC_083337.1, read on the forward strand.
CATAACAAAGAAAACAGCAGCCAAGGTGAAAGAGAACAGGCGAGTTACAACATGTTTGAAGGGGAGAAGCTATGCAAAATTCATTCAATGGTATATGATGACATATCTAGAACAGGGAGAGTGATAAATCATAAACAGTAATGCAAAATTCAAGAAGTAAAACAGGACAAGGATGAAGTTTGATATTCATGATCAATAAGATATCCAAAATGAGATGCAATGCCACAGAATTCCCAAGGGAGAAACTAACTATGCAAGCTACTAAGAATGAACTCTCAATATAGAATTCAGGTGATCCAAAAAAAAATAAAAAATCAAACTCAAGGTGTTGATGGTCATGTCAAACCAGATTCAAATGCTATGATTATATAATGGTCACATATGAGTTAAATTGAGAAGCACAGAATCATATTATGTCATCAAGACAGTAATTTAGATAGATACATTTGAATATGAAGTTACTAGACATGTATTATACACTTGGATAACTACAGACAATTATGTGGTGAGTCATGGAGCATGGATATATTATTAACAAGTGATAAAGTATAGAGACTAAAGAAGGATTCCAATAGTGCATAATAAACATGGAGTCAAGTATGCAATTGTTCCATTAAGACAACATGACAATTGAGTAAGCAAGCATGTGAAGAGCAGTCATGCTTTTATAAAGGAAAGACACATCAAGGCATGGTTTACTAAGTCACCATCAATGCTAGTTAGAGTTGTTTTTCGTGGCACACTTGCAATAGTTCAAATTAGGCGGGTTCACATGGGTTAGCAGTCAAGATTGGTCAGGGTGACTCAACAATCATCTATGATTCAAAATTAGGCAGACTTATACTGATACTGTTCCATATCAACCAAAGCAAACATTCATGACTTAGGCCTTTACTACTGGTGTGAGATTCTTATTAATAGCTAATCACATTTAATCTGGACAACAATAGTAATGCAAGCTCTAAAATCAGACCAGAGGTTCATATGGCATCAGTCGCATTCAAATAAGGGAAAACTATAATGACATATGAAGTTAACAGCATATCATAAAGCTTATGCTCAACACTCACCATATCCAATCTTAAAGCAGATAGATATATCAGTATGGGCTAGCAAAATTGCAAAGTTGTAGTTAATGCCAATCATGTTCAACTCATGATAGTCGATTATGACAATATGAACTAGTATGAACTTCAAACCAACATTTTTCAACATTGATCATATTCTACTTTAACAAACAGTTATGGCAAGGTAAGCTAGAGGGAATTACAGCTAACCAGACCAGCAACTATTATCTAGCGTTAATCGAATTCGACTTAAAGTAAGGATGTGGTAAACTAACCTAAGTCTCATACTAGCCATTCAACATTAATGCTAGCAGCTTCAACAAACAACCATGACTTTGTAGAGAAAAATAAATCTTAAACTAATCAGCCGGCATCAATCATATCAATTTAAACAAGCAGCTACAACATTGTCGACTAAAAGGGGTTTCAATTAACCAACATCAAATATAATAACACCAATTATCAGCACCTTGGTATGGTTAATCCGGATTTAAAACATGTATAAAACACTGCTTAATTACCAACAAAATCTCTTCAATTGCACTAATATAGCAGACTGCCTATATTAACGAGATTACTACTAAATCAATTCATACAAAATCCATAAACGAACTAAGCTACTAGGCTGAAAATAAACTAAGATGAGGAAGAAATTACCTTCTTCGGGTGCAGCGAAGTGGGGTTTCGAGTCTTTGATCCACCTCGAACACTATCAAATCCGAGCTTGCGACACTCGGATTCACAGCAATAACAAGGCAAACGAATATAAATTGGGATCTAATATTTTGACCCGATTAAAATGAGACTACGATTTGCTAAAGAAACTGATTTTTTATGGATATTTTGAGGCGGCTGATGAACTAGTATTGCTTAAGTGATTTTGCCACTAAAAAAAAAAAAACTTGTTTCTTGCCTTAGGGGGTTTTGGAGTTCAAGAACTGCTTTCGTGAGGCGATTTTGGGGGTTCCAGCACCTGTCTCAGTGATTTCAAGCCGCCCCTATTTATAGGGTTTTGGCTTGTTTGAAAAAGGAGAGAGGAGCGGGGAAGGGAAGTGCGGAGGTGGGGAACAGAAAGAGGTGGGAGACAGAGAGAGGAAACAGGGAAAAGTGGGAGCGGTGGAAAAGTGGGAGAGACGAAGAAGGAGAAGGGGAAGGGGGGTGCGGCGGTGAGGTGAGGGAAATGAGGGAAAATGAGAAGGGAACCGCTAGGGTTCCCTTCTTTTGAACGGGATTGGGCTTCCGGGTCGGGTAATGTTAAAACGGGTATGGGCTGGTCTGTTTGAGTAGTGGGCTGAAAATGTTGGGCTGGGTATTGAAAAATGTGGATTGGTCCGAAAATTGGGTTGGTCTCACAAATTAGGCTTTAGCCCAAAATAGTTTTAGGATTTAATTATGGACTGAATTGATACGGACTAAAATATGTAATTATTAGTGCTCGGAAAAAATTATATGACCGTGCAATAATATTTACAAAATCCACAGTAAATAAACACTATTATTTAATTATGCAAAGTTAAATGTGATGCGTGTGCGTAAGCTGGTAAAATGCTGAAATGATAAAAAAAAATTGTGAATTATAATAATAATAATAATAATAATAATAATAATAATAATAATAATAATAATAATAATAATAATAATAATGATTGATAAATGATAACGAGGATGGCTAGTAACTGTAATAGAATAATGAAGCGCCGGTATTGATAAGAGTCTAATAATTATAGTAAAAAAAAAACATATAAATATATATATATATTTTTTTAATTTTCTAAAAATATTAGAAGCGTAAATAGGTATTTTGGAGGAGAGGTGGGACAAAATTGGGTGTCAACAACTTGTCCCTCTTTGTCCGATAATGATGAAAGAATTTTCGGGCAAAGACGTTGACTTAGTAGCCTATTTTGTCCCGGCTAAAGGATTGTGGAGGACTAAGGGTAAATAAAATCACGGCCGAACTCTGGTCTTTGAATCGCCTACATATCTCGGGTTGCACGAGAATCAGGCCGCGTGTAGTTCTGGGAAGACTACGACACCTATGACTGGCAACTCACGATTTGATGCGAATCTTCGCAAAAAATATTGTCCCAGTGTCGAATTATGATGACACTGGGCATTGTGATAGAACCCTGAAAATTGATTGTGCTGGAATATGAACGGGAAATTTGAATTTGGAGCCGAGTGTTCGAGGTAGATCTTTGACCCTTGTCGAGAAGTCTGCTTGTCCTTCCCGACGTATTGCCCCAGTTCGCTGCCGAAGAAATAGTTCCACGTTGCGCTAAAGCTCCTGCGAAACTAAAAACTAGATGAAAATAGTCAGTAAGAATAAATATTGAAATACAGCGATGCAAGTGCGGTGCAATGCGGCTGCGAGCATATGCAGGGCATTAATAAAATAATAACAAGACAAGGCAGGTGCGGTGCGGTGCGATGTCTTATGCAGAAATTTAAAAAGGGCGGTGCATGGCCCATGTGATATATGAAAGTCGGTGTTCAGCCTTATGCAGAAATTTTAAAAGGGTGGTGCATGGCCCAGGCAATATATGAAAGCGATGCGAAGGGCGGTGCGCAGCCCATGCATCATATGAAAGGCGGTGCATGGCCTTATGCTGAAATTTAAAAGGGCGGTGCATGGCCCAGGCAATATGAAAGCGATGCTAAGGGCGGTGCATGGCCCATGTGATATATGAAAGTCGGTGTTCAGCCTTATGCAGAAATTTTAAAAGGGTGGTGCATGGCCCAGGCAATATATGAAAGCGATGCGAAGGGCGGTGCGCAGCCCATGCATCATATGAAAGGCGGTGCATGGCCTTATGCTGAAATTTAAAAGGGCGGTGCATGGCCCAGGCAATATGAAAGCGATGCGAAGAGCGGTGCGCAGCTCATGCATCATATGAAAGGCGGTGCATGGCCTTATGCAGAAATTTAAAAGGGTGGTGCATGGCCCAGTAAATATGAAAACGTGCGAAGGGCGGTGCGCAGCCCATGCATCATATGAAAGGCGGTGCATGGCCTTATGCAGAAATTTAAAAGGGCGGTGCATGGCCCAGTAAATATGAAAGCGATGCAAAGGGCGGTGCGCAGCCCATGCATCATATGAAAGGCGGTGCATGGCCTTATGCAGAAATTTAAAAGGGCGGTGCATGGCCCAGTAAATATATGAAAGTGATGCAAAGGGCGGTGCGCAGCCCATGCATCATATGAAAGGCGGTGCATGGCCTTATGCAGAAATTTAAAAGGGCGGTGCATGGCCCAGTAAATATGAAAGCGATGCGAAGAGCGGTGCGCAGCTCATGCATCATATGAAAGGCGGTGCATGGCCTTATGCAGAAATTTAAAAGGGCGGTGCATGGCCCAGTAAATATGAAAACGTGCGAAGGGCGGTGCGCAGCCCATGCATCATATGAAAGGCGGTGCATGGCCTTATGCTGAAATTTAAAAGGGCGGTGCATGGCCCAGGCAATATAAAAGCGATGCGAAGAGCGGTGCGCAGCTCATGCATCATATGAAAGGCGGTGCATGGCCTTAGGCAGAAATTTAAAAGGGCGGTGCATGGCCCAGTAAATATGAAAGCGGTGCGCAGCTCATGCATCATATGAAAGGCGGTGCATGGCCTTATGCAGAAATTTAAAAGGGCGGTGCATGGCCCAGTAAATATGAAAGCGATGCGAAGAGCGGTGCGCAGCTCATGCATCATATGAAAGGCGGTGCATGGCCTTATGCTGAAATTTAAAAGGGCGGTGCATTGCCCAGGCAATATAAAAGCGATGCGAAGAGCGGTGCGCAGCTCATGCATCATATGAAAGGCGGTGCATGGCCTTATGCTGAAATTTAAAAGGGCGGTGCATGGCCCAGGCAATATAAAAGCGATGCGAAGAGCGGTGCGCAGCTCATGCATCATATGAAAGGCGGTGCATGGCCTTAGGCAGAAATTTAAAAGGGCGGTGCATGGCCCAGTAAATATGAAAGCGATGCGAAGAGCGGTGCGCAGCTCATGCATCATATGAAAGGCGGTGCATGGCCTTATGCAGAAATTTAAAAGGGCGGTGCATGGCCCAGTAAATATGAAAGCGATGCGAAGGGCGGTGCGCAGCCCATGCATCATATGAAAGGCGGTGCATGGCCTTATGCAGAAATTTAAAAGGGCGGTGCATGGCCCAGTAAATATATGAAAACGATGCGAAGGGCGGTGCGCAGCCCATGCATCATATGAAAAACGGTGATTAATGCAGGTGCAGTGCAATGCGGCTGTAAGCACACGCAGTGGCAAAAAATAAAAGCAATGTATTCGAAAGCAATACAAAATATTTGTGCGTTGATATATATTTGAAGAAAATAATTTGCAAGATTAGCTTATGGTGATCGCCGAAAGTTATTTATATTTGAAGACATAATTGATAGAAGAATGCTCAAACCGTTTGACGCGCCATCATTTCAAGGTCGTGCCTATTTCGCTCCTGCAACTTGGCAACCTGCATCCAAAGAAAATTTGTAAGTTTGGGGAGGGGGTTGATTCGCATTGACTTGGGGATCTGGCTCTTGCGCTTCGTGCCTCCAGCTTCGTATGAACTTGTAACCTCCGCTCATTTTAAGTCTTGGCCGACTAGTAAACAGTCTGATTAGAATCACATTATTTCGAAAAAATAGACATAGTAAACTATATGTATGGTGATAAATAATTTTGCTGAACTCGGAACTGTGACACATTGTGAAACAAAGCGAATGCCCCTTTTCCGAAGTTTTCTTCTGCCCGACGACTCTGTCGAACAATATTCTCCCGAGTCTGTCGATGTTGTCTTACGGTGATCCCTTTTTTAAAAAAATTGTCCCAGTTTCTGGTGCAAGGGATGTTGATCTTTTCAAAATGGCCAGACCGAGCCTACACAGGCTGCCTATGTATCCCACTAGAGGAATCAGGTCGAGCGTAGTTCAAATTACAAGCGGAAATGCAATTGGGGAGAATAAAATGATGTGACCGAGGCCTATGCGGGCCGCCTACGTATCCCCCATGTGAATCAGGTCAGGCGTAGTTCATAATTACAAGCAGAAATAAAATTGGAATTTTGAAGTGATGTGACCGAGGCCTATGCGGGCCGCCTACGTATCCCCCATGGGAATCAGGTCAGGCGTAGTTCATAATACAAAAAGGATATTGAGGTTTTGTGAGAATGTGACCGAGGCCTATGCGGGCCGCCTACGTATCCCCCACGGGAATCAGGTCAGGCGTAGTTCATAATACAAGAAAAAAATAAAATTCGAGAGAAATTCTATCTTAAAGACCTAACCCGATATAGGTTTGTCATGCGTCCCGCTAAGGGAGAGTAGTGCTATTACATGGAAAAGTGTTGAAGAATATTTCATGCAAATAAAAGAAGGTTTCTAAATATAATATCTCTTGACGGCATCTGCGTTGATAGCTTTCGGCCAAATTTCGCCATCCATTTCTGCTAGGATTAATGCTCTTCCCGTCAATACCCGATGAACCATATAAGGTCCCTGCCAGTTAAGTGCAAATTTTCCTTTGGCTTCATCTTGACATGGGAATATGCGTTTCAGTACCAATTGCCCTGTTTTGAATTGCCTCGGTCTTACCTTCTTGTTGAAAGCTTTGGCCATTCTATTCTGATAAAGCTGTCCATGGCAAACAGCATTCAATCTCTTTCCGTCAATGAGCATCAATTGTTCGTATCGATTCTGCATCCACTTAGCGTCACTTAACTCAGCTTCTTGGATGATTCTCAAAGATGGTATTTCTACCTCAGCAGGTAACCGCCTCTGTCCCATAGACCAAAAAATAAGGTGCTTCCCCCGTTGAAGTTCTCACAGTAGTGCGATAACCGAGGAGAGCTAACGGCAGTTTTTCGTGCCAATGCCTGTAATTATCGATCATCTTCCTCAGTATTCTTTTGATGTTTTTGTTCGCTGCTTCGACTGCCCCATTCATCTGAGGGCGATAAGGAGTGGAATTGCGATGAGTAATCTTAAATGTCTCGCAAATCTCCCGCATTAGATCACTGTTAAGATTAGCTCCATTATCTGTTATAATTGACTCTGGGATTCCGAATCGGCAAATAATGTTGCTCCGAACGAAATCTGCTACCACTTTCTTTGTTACCGACTTGTGCGAAGATGCTTCCACCCACTTTGTGAAATAATCAATGGATACCAAAATGAACCTGTGTCCATTCGACGCGGCTGGCTCGATAGGACCAATGACATCCATACCCCAAGCTGCGAAAGGCCACGGAGAACTTGTCACATTTAATTCATTTGGCGGAACCCGAATCAAATCACCATGAATCTGACATCGATGACATTTCTGCACGAAACGGATACAATCTGATTCCATAGTCATCCAGAAATAGCCTGCGCGAAGGATTTTCTTGGCCAGATTAAAGCCATTCATATGAGGCCCACATGTACCGCCATGCACTTCTTCAATCAACCGAGCCGCTTCTTTAGCATCAACACATCTTAATAATCCTAAATCTGGAGTCCTCCTATACAGGATTTCTCCACTTAGGAAGAAATGGTTTGCTAATCTCCGAAGCGTTTTATTCTGAACACTGGTTATGCCTTCCGGATAGTCTTCTGTCTTAAGATATTTGTTAATGTCATAGTACCAAGGTTCTCCATCAGGCTCTTCGTCCACATAGAAGCAATATGCCTGTTGATCGTGCACATTTATCTTGATAGGATCTATGCGATTCTTGTCCGGGTGCTGAATCATAGAGGACAGAGTGGCCAAAGCATCAGCGAACTTGTTCTGTGTCCTTGGAACGTGTTTGAATTCCACCCTGATGAATCTCTTACATAAATCTTTCACGCAATGCAAGTATGGCAGTATTTTCCCGTTCTTAGTGGTCCATTCGCCTCGCACTTGATGAACCAGTAAGTCTGAATCGCCTATAACCAAAAGTTCCTGTATATGCATATCAACGGCCATTCTGAGGCCAAGAATACAAGCCTCATATTCTGCCATATTATTGGTACACGGGAACTTGATTTTGGCTGAAATGGGATAGTGCTGTCCTGACTCTGAAATCAAAACTGCTCCAATGCCGACCCCTTTAGCATTTGCCGCCCCATCGAAAAACAGTCTCCACCCTGGGTACTCTTCTGCGATATCTTCCCCGATGAACCACACTTCTTCATCCGGGAAATAGGTTTTAAGGGGTATGTATTCCTCGCCCACAGGATTTTCTGCAAGATGATCAGCTATCGCCTGCCCTTTGACAGCCTTTTGAGTAACATACACAATATCAAACTCGCTCAACAACATTTGCCACTTAGCTAGCTTCCCCGTAGGCATAGGCTTCTGGAAGATGTACTTGAGTGGGTCCATCCTTGAGATGAGGTAAGTAGTATATGCAGACAAATAATGTCTCAACTTCTGTGCAACCCAAGTCAAAGCACAACAGGTGCGTTCCAATAACGTATACCGTGCCTCGTAAGGTGTGAACTTTTTGCTCAAGTAATATATTGCTCGCTCTTTCCTTCCTGTTTTGTCATGTTGACCTAATACACATCCAAACGCGTTCTCCGATACGGACAAATACAATAGCAAAGGTCTTCCAGCTTCTGGAGGCACCAAAACAGGCGGGCTAGACAAATATTCTTTGATTTTGTCAAAGGCTCTTTGGCAATCTTCAGTCCATTTGGTAGGAGCGTCCTTCCTCAATAACTTAATTATTGGTTCGCATATCACCGTTGATTGCGCTATAAATCGATTGATGTAGTTGAGACGCCCGAGGAAACTCATCACATCTTTCCGACTCTTTGGGGCAGGCAACTCCTGAATGGCCTTTATCTTCGAGGGGTCTAACTCTATGCCCCTTCTGCTCACAATAAAACCCAACAACTTCCCTGCAGGAACACCGAATGCACATTTTGCGGGGTTCAACTTCAGATTGTATCGCCTCAACCTGTCGAAGAACTTTCTCAAATCCGTCAGATGGTCTGAGCTATTTCGCGACTTGATGATGATATCATCCACATAGACTTCAATCTCTTTATGGATCATATCATGGAAGATGGTGGTCATGGCTCTCATGTACGTGGCCCCTGCGTTTTTGAGCCCGAAAGGCATCACCCGATAATAATACACCCCCCAAGGTGTGATGAATGCTGTTTTCTCTGCATCTTCCTCGTCCATCAGGATTTGGTGATATCCCGCGTAGCAGTCAACAAAAGACTGCAACTCATGCTTTGCACAATTATCAATGAGCATATGGATATTTGGAAGGGGAAAGTCATCTTTCGGACTGGCTCTGTTGAGATCCCGATAATCTACGCATACCCTAACCTTGCCATCCTTCTTTGGCACGGGAACGATATTGGCTAGCCAAGTGGGGTACATCGTAGTTCGAATGACCTTGGCATCAAACTGCTTGGAGATCTCTTCCTTGATTTTTAAGCTCAAGTCTGATTTAATGTTTCTTTTCTTTTGCTTTATCGGAGGACAGGATGGATCAAGAGACAACTTATGCGAAACAATGTCAGTGCTCAATCCGGGCATATCATCGTAAGACCAAGCGAACACATCTATATATTCCTTCAGGAGTTTGATCAATTCTTCTCTCTGCGACGGGGTCAAATGGACACTGATTCTCACTTCCATAATGATTTTTGAATTACTTAAATTTATAATTTCCGTTTCATCCAAATTTGGTTTCGGCTTATTTTCAAAATACTCAAAATCCTTAGTTAATCCCTCGGGTTGCATATCCCCTTCATATTCTTCAGAATCTTGCTCGGCATTTCCTATGGGCTTGCTTGTTTCATTATGTGTCACATTCACAGTATTGGCAGATTTGTTAATTTGATTGCTGAAAAATAAAAGAAAATTAATTAAGCAAAGATGAAAAAAATATAAATAAAAGCATGGCTTGAAAATTGCATTTGAACTTCAAAGTTTAGAGGCAAAAATAACAAAAGCATAGACACGATTCAGGCCTCAATTTCAAATCGTGTCTGTTTCATCAAATGCTGAATACAATTAGTCTACCAAGACTCCCGGAGAAACGGGGGCGGGTTACAAATCCAATTGTTCAAACGACATCCTGGCTCTGCATCCCGGATAGTCGGGTCTTCAGAATACCCATCCGAAACTATACTGCATTCAGTTTCTTCTTCGGTGATGAATAAGTGTTTAAAACTTTCCAGGAGTTTGTCTTCAAGCGTTTCCTCTGGTGCTTGGGCAGCGGAAGCCTTAAGAAATGACTGATTCAGGCAAGGAACAGGCTTTGGCAAGGGAATGTCACTTCTTCTTTTGAGACTAGCCGAAGCAATCTCTTCGGGGGTGGGCTCATATCCGAGACCGAAAGTATGCTTGTGCCCGGGCAGTTGAATTGGTTCCACAATTCCATTCAAGTTCGGACCAAGTCCTTGACCGGGTCGGAAGCCATTCTTCAGCATCTCCCACGCCACCATCATAAGTACTTGTGGCAATTCCATTCTTTTCGCTTGAGCAGTGCACACATTCTCCTTAATATGAAAAACCGATCCGTCTAGCCTTTCCACACTTTGAATAGGAGGAATTGAACATTCCGGGTATAAAGAATTGTTGCCTTCTCCATGGATCACTATTTCTTGGTGATTCCACACAAACTTCAGGCTCTGATGCAAAGTGGAAGGAACCGCGCCAGCCATGTGGATCCATGGTCTCCCAATCAGCAGGTTGTAACAAGTAGATATGTCCATCACTTGGAACTTCACAATGAACTCCACAGGCCCAATCTCCAGAAACAAATCGATCTCTCCAACAACATCTCTTTGGGCTCCGTCAAATCCTTGGACACTGACTTGACTGTCACGGAGTTTCCCGACATCTATCCCTAATGCTCGTAGAGTGGCAACAGGACATATATTCACAGCAGAGCCTCCGTCGACCAATACTTTGGAGATGAACTTATCCCTGCATTTGATGGTGATGTTCAATGCTTTGTTATGCCCCAAACCTTCAGGTGGCAACTCGTTGTTATGAAAAGAGACCCGGTGGGCCTCAAGGATCTCCCCTACCATAGCCGATAATTTCTCACTGGAAGTCTCGGCCGGAACGTAGGCTTCGTTCAGTATTTTCACTAGAGCGCTCCTATGAGCTTCAGAACTCATCAATAATGCGAATAAGGAAATCTGAGCTGGCGTTTTCTTCAATTGTTCTACAACAGAATATTCCTTCGTTGGCATTTTCCTCCAGAATTCTTCGACTTCAGCTTCTGTAACGGCCTTCTTCGGACCATTTTCCTTGCTTGACGCCCCTCGTGCTATCTCTTCGGGGGCATAGCACCGTCCAGACCTAGTCATTCCGGTGGCAACGGCTTCCACGACTACTCTTCCTTTCCCTTTGTCTCTTTCACCAGATTGATAATCCCAGGGGACTGCTTTGGTGTTGCGAGGAGGTGTTGGGGCAACAAAAGCTGTGATCCTGGGCCTTGGGGTGAGTACTTCGAATGGGGCCCTCTTTTGAACCGTGATTATTGGAGCAACACAAGCCGATGATTCAACCTCCTCCCTTTCTTTAATTGGCACGATAGTCCCCTCCAGATTGCAATCTTCATCAAGGGTGATCATGTGCACATTTGCATCGCCGTGATTCGGCAGCGGATTGTCGTTTATGTTCGGGGGAGCTTCCTTAAGCTGTATGACCCCTTCCTTGATCAACGTCTCAACTCTATCCTTGAGAGCAAAGCAGCTTCCGGTATCATGCCCTGCAATTCCCGAATGATATGCACAATTTTTAGTCCCGTCATACCATCCCGGGATGGGATCAGGAGTTCTTCCTTGAATCGGTTGGAGTATCCCTGCCATTTTTAGCCTCTCGTACAGTTGGGCTAAAGGCTCGGCTAATGGTGTGTAAGTTTTGGTTGGTCTTCTTTCGACATTTGGGCGTGGTCTAGGGGTGTTTTGTGGGCGGTTTGGTGAATGGTACTGGGGTTGCGTTGCGTAGGTTGGACGGTGTTGTGGTGGGTTTTGGTAGGAAGGTGACCGGGGTGAGTAATATGTTGGTTGAGTATGATAGACCGGAAGGGGGGTAGGTGGGGGTTGGTAATAAGGCTGAGGTATTTGGGTGTACTGGCTGTAGTGCGAGGGCTGGGGTGAAGAATATTGGCGGGTTGATTTTGGGGTGGGTCTTTGATCTTGGATGGCCATGACCGGGGATACTCCGTCTCTCTTCTTCTTAGCAGGGTCCGCCTGAATGACCTTACTTGTGGCCTGCAAGGCCGCAAGATTTGTAACTCTTCCTGTTTTTATCCCTTCTTCTATGAAGTCCCCCATCCTGATGACTTCAGCAAAATTCTGCCCAATGACACTTAACATTCTCTCATAATATGTGGGGTCCTTTAGAGATTGTACGAAAAGCATCGTCATTTCACTCTCTGCCATTGGAGGCTGGACTTTTGCCGCCTCTGCTCTCCAACGCATAGCGTATTCCCGGAAAGTTTCTGTTGATTTTCTCTCCAGCTTCATCAAATAAAACCGGTCCGGGATAGTCTCAGTGTTGAACCTGAATCTGTCCATGAATTCCTGGGCCATATCTCCCCAACTGTGCCACCTCTGCGGGTCTTGGTATGTGTACCAATCGAGTGCCTCTCCAGTTAAGCTCCTTATAAACAGTTTCATTCTGATAGCTTGATTTTTACCCACTCCGACAAGCTTATCGCAATATGATCTCAAATGAGCCCGAGGGTTTCCCTTCCCGTCGAACATGTCAAACTTCGGCACCTTATATCCAGCAGGTAACTCAATGTCCGGGTGAATGCACAGATCTTCATATTCAAGTCCTTCGCATCCCCTGTTGGTTTGGATGTTCCTGACTGCTTCCCTCAGACTGCGAAGCTCTTTTGCCACATCTTCGTCCGCCCTTGCCCTAACTTCCCTTTCCAACTCTTCATATGGGTCAACTTCTGGATGTTGCAAGGCCTGTGCCTGGGTAGTGAAAGGATGAGCTTCTGCCGCATACTGTGTGTTATGGCTGGCAATATGCGCCAATGGTGTATGGTGAACTGCTTGGTAGTTTTGGGTATGTGGGTTAATTTGGGTAACTGCAGGTTGAGGAATGTAAGGAGTAGCGAAAGGTTGTGAATTGGTTTGTTGGAAGTTAATTTGCTGGAGGTTGGCTTGTTGCTGGTCATTTGGTTGTGAAGTAGTTTGTTGTATGTTGGCTTGTTGCGGGATGGTTTGTTGTTGGATAGTTTGTTGCGGGATGGTTGGTTGCGGGTGGATCTGGTGTGGAATGGTTTGTTGTGGATTTGACTGTTGTGAGGCGGATTGTTGGTTAGTTTGTTGGGGGTTGGAGGTATTTGGATGGACTGTGTAAAGTGGAGGGTTTGAGGGAGAAGGTTGTGGAGCGGGTGAATCGACAGGCGAAAAGGATGGTGGAATTGTTGTGTTTGTTCTTTGCTCAGGGTGAGGGGCGTTCGAAGTGATGGACAGATTGGTGAGATTCCGCAATCGCTCAATTTCGGTCTGCATATTGGCCATTTGCTGCAACAATTGGGCAATGAGTTCATCATTTCCCCCTCCTGAAGCCTCAGGTTCCTCTCTTGGAAGAGTGACGAGTCCCAAGCCAGTCTGTTCGGATGCCCCTGAATCATTCATATTGCCGGATGTTCGTGCTTTTGATCTCGTGAAGTATGGGTGGTCTGCCAGTTCACAGTCAACGCGAATCAACCTCTGGGGGATAGTAAAAAATAAACCTTTTAAGAATGAAGAAAGTTGTGTTAGTATGATGGAAATTTAGCAGATAATGTTGAAATAAGCACATGTTGCATAGCAAATAAGCACATATTGCGTAGCAAACATACATTGAATAGCAAACAAAACATATTGCAAACAAACATATATTGAATAGCAAACAAAACATATCGGAAGGAAATCAATGCGTCCTATTATGCAAGGGACCTTTTGTGCCAAAGGTAGGCCTAGCGTGGATTTGAAGGATAACATATGTAGTCATGTGTCATTCCAGTGTGCTATTAATTGAAAGCCCAAAACGAATACAATCCCAATGCAAAAGAAATTATTACAATCGCTATTGAACAAGTTAACTAAAATGAAGATGGCCCTTCGTCGCTCTTGAACCTCTTGGTTGCCCGAATTGACTGATCGATCTTTCGGCGATTCTGGGCAAGGTATGACATAGCTAGAACACCCCCTGTTTTGATGCCTTCTTTGATACAAGTATCGCCCTGTTCAGCCAGAAGTGTATCCAACTCTTGCATACTTTGCTCGTAACTAAGTGTTTGCTGCTTCCAATTCTCTGCTTCCCTTTCCTTTTCCTTAAGTTGCGCATGATGCTCGGCTTCAGAAACAAGACTTTTCTTACGCAATTGTCGGAGTAATATGCATGCTTCGGCTTCCCCATCCTTAATCCGATCTTTCAAACTAACACCGGGTTTGATTGATTCCTCCAAATCAGCGGCCAGCCATTCCACATAGTTGTCCTTGCACCCAGCTTGGTATCTATTTGGCTCAACTGAATCTGTTTTTGTGGTCTCTTTCAATTTCCACATGCGAATAACCTCTTTTGCAAAAGGAATTTTCCCTTCTTTGTAGTCAACACAGTAATGATTCATATCTGCCACTAAAGGTATGTTTTGCTTCCTCCCTGATTGTCTCAAAACTCTCAGCGGGGCGTAAGGCTGCAAACCTCGAAGTCCTATCAAGACCAAAAATGGTACGATCTTCGTTCGAAACACCAAAACCTCAGACGGAAACCAACTGAACATCCATTGCATCGAGTCATCGTTCAAATGGCTAAGAAATTCTACCCACTCTTTCACACACTTTGGTTTCTCAAATGATTTTGCTGTCAAGATAGCGCCTGGAACATGACCCAGAATGTGATTCTCACCCGTCGGCTTCTGGAATGCTAGACCCCCGTTGACTTTCTGAAGATGTTCCATCAGCCAAATTTGCAGAAGCAAGTTGCATCCTTCAAAATGCTTATACCCGCGCTTACAACGCCCTAATGCTCGGTAGATATCTGCCACGACCATAGGGACCAGAGTGTAGTGTTTCCCGTCGATGCCACCAAAAAGAGCCTTAGTTACAATAACAAGATGGGTGTGAATGTCTTTTGTGGTTCCTTTAGGAAATACTATAGTCCCTAAAAAACATACTGCGAAAGCGAAGCACCGTTTCTGCTTCCAAGAGTCATATGAGAAGAATTCATCCTGATGATCGACGAAACTCCTTTGATAACCGAATCTGTGATACAAATACTCGAGTGGTATCATAGACTTCTGCAAACATTCCACACCTTTACCCTCTCTGAACCCGAAGCTGTCAGCAAATTCTTTTGGTAAAGGTTGCCTCGGAATAATCATGCCACAATTTTGCCATTTTCTTGGTTTACGTAATAATGCCACATTTTCTATATAGCCTCCTATTTCCTCTAACAACGGAGTCATCTCAATGTTGCCAAATCTAAACACGACCCTCTTTTCATCCCAAAACACAGTTGCAGCCTCGATGATGTCTCTGCAGGGCTGGATATCCATCAAAGACGGTAAGTGTCCCAATGCTCCACGTACAACCCACTGTCCGTAATCCCCCAAATCAACCCACCATGCTGTTAGTTGGGAAGGGACGCTCAAAACCATGCTGAATCTCGGGTAGGCATTGTGTTGACTCATGGTTACCTGTGTTCACAAATGGTTAGTTCTACCTAAATAGCACATGGTCCACGTAACGCACATTCATCCTTCAAATCAATGCACATAACGTGATAACCGTCGCTCGGGGTCGTAGACCCACCTGGACATTTTGGAAGAGGTTGACTAATGGACTTAATACACCCTGGGTATTAAGCCTCCTAGGTTCGTGCATGCCCTTAAAGGGTTTTGTCTTAGCTCTATCTTAGGCTGACTAGGAGTTGTTTTCCTATGACGCAAGGCTCCCCCAAGCGGACAACTTAGGAGTGGAAAGTCCGTGGCCGTCGACTGCACCGCTGATCGACTAAATCCACTAGACCAATCCAACTAAAGGGGTAATTTAGTAGTGCACGGGCGCAAACTGCGAAGCCGCTTTAAGTGTGTGAATATGTGTGAGTTTTCCAGGAGTGGAAGAAATATGAGCGGAATGCCAATTTAAGGAAAGCAATAACATACATATTACATAGAAAATTTACATAATAAAACAATCACTTAAGAACATAAAAGAAAAAAGAAAAAAAAGCAACAATAAAGGCAAAAATAAAGAAAACAACCAGACATCCAATAAATTTAATTATTAACCTAAGTTGTTATGGTTAAGAACCTAAAAATCCCCAGCAGAGTCGCCAAGCTGTTATACCCCCTTTTAACTGGGTTAGAGCGGAGTATAACATATTGGAGATTCCTATATTGCTTGTTTTAAGGAGTCGCCACCTAATTAATTTAACGATGAATTAGGACATCTAAATGTTAACTAAGGTAAAGTTAAAACTAAACCTCCGTTAATAGTCTGCTTAACCAGTGTGATTCTAGGTAAGGGTTCTATATTATCCTAAAGGGAAGGGATTAGGCATCCTTTAGAATCCGTTAACTTACGGTTATCCGACTAAACTTAGGTTAATTAATCAATGTTGGATATAGTATTTAAATTCTAAAAGAAAGCTTGTGCAAATAAGATTTATAAAAAATATAACAATTTATGCAAAAGAGGATTTTAAAATGTTTATTTTTTTTATATAAAGAAAGAAGATTTCAAGTAATAAGGTTGTTAAAGAAAAAATGAGACTAGTAATTTGTATAAGGGGGAATTTTAGAATGCTATTTGAAATAAAAATTTATGAATGTTGCTAGGGCTCCGAAATAAAATGCTAATAAAACCTATAGAAGAGAATATAATAATTTATATAAAAGGAGATTTCAAATGCCATGAGATTTATAAATACTGTTTAAAGTTTTAAATAAAAGTGCTATTTAGAACGCATTTTGTAGAAGATGTAATGATTCGCATAAAGGAAACTTTAAATGTCGTTTAGAAATAAAATTATAAATATTGCAAAGATTTTAAAATAATGATGCTGTTAAAATAAGACGCATAAGTAAAAGAAAAAGTGGGTTTGTGCAGTTTCCTTTAACAAATAAACTGAAATGCCGGGATATTTTTAGGAGTAGAAAAAAAGATACTGAAGTGCCGAGATATTGATTGATATATATAGTTGCGCCTTTTTGCAAATCTGTTATTCCGAATGAAATAATATTAGACATCATAAATAATTTTAACACAAAAGAAGAGAAATAAACTCGTAGGATTGATTATTAGTCTTCTTTAAGCTAACTACCCATTGCTAAACTATCTATACTAATTCTCAATAGTTCAACTAAGCTAAGGAAGAGCAGAAAAATATGAAAGCGTTAGTCAAATAATACATACAAGTTAAAGGCATAAAATAAGCAAAGGCATAAATAAAATAAGTGGGCTCGGCCCATTTTGAGATTGTTGTTATACTGTTGGGCTTCGGCCCAGCAGTCCCCTTGGATCTGGGCCACTGCTGGGCTTCGGCCCAGCAAATTTTATTATTGGGGGCTGCTGCTGCCGTATACATGGGCCCAGGCCCAAATATTCTGTTTCCTTTGCTGCGAACAGGCCTGATGAGAAAATGACTCGAGAATATTGCGTTCGGCTTTTAGCCCAACACCGAATGCGGGAGGAGAATCAATCCCTCGGACTCATATATGGCAGTCATGCAGAAAAAATGAGAGGAGAAAAAGTTAGTACACAATCAGTGAGATGTAATAACTATGTGAAATACAACTCAGTCAAACCAGCAGATTGCGTATATTATATGTATTTCTTAAGGTATATCATACTGCAAACAGAAAATCAGTGTTCCAAATTTTGGCAAATATGCATGCGGTGACAATTAAGTTCAAGAAAGGACTATCATGGACTTGAGCATTCAAAGATTTAAGTATAAGTGGGTGAACAAAATTAACAGGACAGAATTGAAACTAAAAAAAAAGGGAAGGTTTAAAATAAAGTATTTTTTTTTTTGGTCTTATTTAACTGAAGCTGATCGAAGCAAGGAAGAAGATCATCGTGGATATAATACCAGTAGTGTGAAACCAAACAGGGGAGGGACAGCAGGATCTGTCACCACAACAAGCTGAGTAGAAAGGCAAAGAGACCACTATTATGACTAAACACACTGATCCACAACCAAACCTGTATTTAGACTTAAGAAACTATTTAATAATACCCTATCTATGAGGACACAGAATACTCAAACATCAGCAAATTTCAACCTGTTGACATACTTGAGACATCATTTCAAGACATACAAAAAAAAAGCACTAAAAAATGGGTAACATACAGCAGTCAACACACAGATTTGCACACTGGATACACATTTAATCATTTTAGATGGAGAATTTTGTATGTGTGGCATAGGCAGAGTTTAAAAGAGATGCACTAGAAATACACAACGCGTATTGAACCTAAACATGGCAGATTTGTGGTACAAAGCAACCACTGAATTCAGGAGGAGTACTTATAATATTCAGACACATTTTAGTCCACATTTTTTCATATTAACAAGACAAACACTAGTGGCTACATCAGATATCACCCCTGCCAATAGCTCATGATTCATCTCTAAGAAACAGATTTTCAGTCCAATGGTACCGATTCTAAATTCAGTCAACGTAATGCATTATTTGAACACAAGATTTGATATATCATGGCATAACAAAGAAAACAGCAGCCAAGGTGAAAGAGAACAGGCGAGTTACAACATGTTTGAAGGGGAGAAGCTATGCAAAATTCATTCAATGGTATATGATGACATATCTAGAACAGGGAGAGTGATAAATCATAAACAGTAATGCAAAATTCAAGAAGTAAAACAGGACAAGGATGAAGTTTGATATTCATGATCAATAAGATATCCAAAATGAGATGCAATGCCACAGAATTCCCAAGGGAGAAACTAACTATGCAAGCTACTAAGAATGAACTCTCAATATAGAATTCAGGTGATCCAAAAAAAAAAAAAAAATCAAACTCAAGGTGTTGATGGTCATGTCAAACCAGATTCAAATGCTATGATTATATAATGGTCACATACGAGTTAAATTGAGAAGCACAGAATCATATTATGTCATCAAGACAGTAATTTAGATAGATACAGTTGAATATGAAGTTACTAGACATGTATTATACACTTGGATAACTACAGACAATTATGTGGTGAGTCATGGAGCATGGATATATTATTAACAAGTGATAAAGTATAGAGACTAAAGAAGGATTCCAATAGTGCATAATAAACATGGAGTCAAGTATGCAATTGTTCCATTAAGACAACATGACAATTGAGTAAGCAAGCATGTGAAGAGCAGTCATGCTTTTATAAAGGAAAGACACATCAAGGCATGGTTTACTAAGTCACCATCAATGCTAGTTAGAGTTGTTTTCATGGCACACTTGCAATAGTTCAAATTAGGCGGGTTCACATGGGTTAGCAGTCAAGATTGGTCAGGGTGACTCAACAATCATCTATGATTCAAAATTAGGCAGACTTATACTGATACTGTTCCATATCAACCAAAGCAAACATTCATGACTTAGGCCTTTACTACTGGTGTGAGATTCTTATTAATAGCTAATCACATTTAATCTGGACAACAATAGTAATGCAAGCTCTAAAATCAGACCAGAGGTTCATATGGCATCAGTCGCATTCAAATAAGGGAAAACTATAATGACATATGAAGTTAACAGCATATCATAAAGCTTATGCTCAACACTCACCATATCCAATCTTAAAGCAGATAGATATATCAGTATGGGCTAGCAAAATTGCAAAGTTGTAGTTAATGCCAATCATGTTCAACTCATGATAGTCGATTATGACAATATGAACTAGTATGAACTTCAAACCAACATTTTTCAACATTGATCATATTCTACTTTAACAAACAGTTATGGCAAGGTAAGCTAGAGGGAATTACAGCTAACCAGACCAGCAACTATTATCTAGCGTTAATCGAATTCGACTTAAAGTAAGGATGTGGTAAACTAACCTAAGTCTCATACTAGCCATTCAACATTAATGCTAGCAGCTTCAACAAACAACCATGACTTTGTAGAGAAAAATAAATCTTAAACTAATCAGCCGGCATCAATCATATCAATTTAAACAAGCAGCTACAACATTGTCGACTAAAAGGGGTTTCAATTAACCAACATCAAATATAATAACACCAATTATCAGCACCTTGGTATGGTTAATCCGGATTTAAAACATGTATAAAACACTGCTTAATTACTAACAAAATCTCTTCAATTGCACTAATATAGCAGACTGCCTATATTAACGAGATTACTACTAAATCAATTCATACAAAATCCATAAACGAACTAAGCTACCAGGCTGAAAATAAACTAAGACGAGGAAGAAATTACCTTCTTCGGGTGCAGCGAAGTGGGGTTTCGAGTCTTTGATCCACCTCGAACACTATCAAATCCGAGCTTGCGACACTCGGATTCACAGCAATAACAAGGCAAACGAATATAAATTGGGATCTAATATTTTGACCCGATTAAAATGAGACTACGATTTGCTAAAGAAACTGATTTTTTATGGATATTTTGAGGCGGCTGATGAACTAGTATTGCTTAAGTGATTTTGCCACTAAAAAAAAAAAACTTGTTTCTTGCCTTAGGGGGTTTTGGAGTTCAAGAACTGCTTTCGTGAGGCGATTTTGGGGGTTCCAGCACCTGTCTCAGTGATTTCAAGTCGCCCCTATTTATAGGGTTTTGGCTTCTTTGAAAAAGGAGAGAGGAGCGGGGAAGGGAAGTGCGGAGGTGGGGAACAGAAAGAGGTGGGAGACAGAGAGAGGAAACAGGGAAAAGTGGGAGCGGCGGAAAAGAGGGAGAGACGAAGAAGGAGAAGGGGAAGGGGGGTGCGGCGGTGAGGTGAGGGAAATGAGGGAAAATGAGAAGGGAACCGCTAGGGTTCCCTTCTTTTGAACAGGATTGGGCTTCCGGGTCGGGTAATGTTAAAACGGGTATG